>NC_051136.1:8606687-8794687 GCF_014839805.1 Manduca sexta
TTATATTAGGGCTAACATTTTTTTATTCCAACATATCCGCACACAAAACTCTAACATAGCAAAAAATTATATATAAAAAAATCTAAAATGTTTTCAAGCCCTGATTTACATATATATGGCGCACTTACCCCGAATTTGATTTGACAGCCATAGTTTGTTATAATATTGAGTGATTAAAAGTTATCCAAGAGCAATGCGAGTAAAACTTATTTATCTATGGACTAAAGTGAGTGTTTTCTTTATAATGTTTCATATTGGCGTTTTTTTACACAGGCGCACTTACCCCATTTCCAGAGGCAAGTGCGCCTACTACCATTTTTTACTTTGAGCAAAATATTATTAATTTATGGTCCGATTTCCTTAAATGGCTATAGGTTGTTATCACAAAATACCAAATATTCTTAAATTAATAAAATTACATTCTTAAGTCAGCACAAAAAGAAATAATTTGCATTGAATCCAGCTATGAAAATTTTATGGCGCACTTCCCCCGATTGACCTTACTTGGTTTCATATTTTTAAATAACTAAGGGAAAAAAATATCTTAACTAATTTAAAGTTGTGGGTTAAAGAAACCATTTTAAAAGAACTAGGGCCAAAAATCGATGATCTAAAAGTTTGTAATCATAATATGCAGCTTACAATAATATAAAACTAGATACAGTTACAATATTAACATATTAAATTCAAATCTTTTTACATATTTTTGGGATGAGAGTAGTTTGAGAAAATTGAGTTATAAAAGTATTAAATATATCCCACAACAATCTATAAACTTACCCCCTTATTCATGGACACATTGTTGTATCTCAATTTTAGCCAATCACAATGGCTCTATGTCTACGTACTTCAAAGGCTGCCATGCCGTCAGCACTGAGAAATAGACTTGTTATCACAGCTTTACTCCATCCTTAGATAAAAAAAGGCTATGAATGAGGGGGATAGTACATAAAACAGTTGGGTTGGTTACATCATTTATAACTTTACTTGACTTATTTTCTCATACATTTTATATGGATGACTTTTGGTTGCGGTTGAGTATCTTGTAACTGGATTTTTGGGGTTCCAGAACTGACATAAATTGGTTTAATTTTGACTTAATTTAAGGTTATATGATAAAAAAAAAACTGGAAAATGAGGCAAAATAATTTAAATTTTTATATTTGGATTTCAAATAACTTTGGAATGGGCTCATTTCAATTTTATTGATCTTAGACTTTGAAGATGCAGAAGGGAACTCCTCAAAAATAAATAGAATGACAATTATTTTTTTAAAGGATGCAATTACTTACATTTTTTTTGTAACAATAAAGTACAATATAAAACTATTTTAACAAGATAAAAATCAACTCCAAAAGTACTAATAACCAAAAAATTACTTAACTTTACTTTAGTTACGGGTATTATCGTAATTTTTTTAGTTGCTCCTAATTAATTTGTGACATTAAAGAAAAGTTTTGATTTAGGTACAAAAGTTTGTTTACAGTGCATTGAGGTACGCTTTAAGATTATTTACAGGAATTTTAATTATATAACACAACAAAAATCAGATTGTTCATAATGCAGCCGGTATTATTCATCTCAATGTATTGAAGTTGAAAAGTTGATTAGGATTGATAATAGCTGATCAAAGTTATTATCAAATAAAAACTGTAGGTGATATGAAGAACACCGGGTCATCTAGTAAGAAATAAAAACTGAACAATTACATTTTATTGTTGTATTTCCTCATTACTAACTATATTAATGATTTATTTTATAAAGTAAAATCAATGATGTAGAATGTAGATAATTATTGAAGATATTTGTATTATTTGCAATTGATATTATTCTTTTTTGGTTTCCAGGTAGTTTCCGAGAGTTGTGTGATATTATTGGGAAGTCAGATGAGGTCCTCCAGCGCAATAGTGCTCATCTTAGCACTGTACTAGAAACTCTTGATATTCAGCAGCACTCACTTGGAGTATTGGCTGTACTTGTTGCTAAATTTTCTTTACCACAGGTGAGATACAGTTTAATAAAGGAATTTAATTCTAAGCTACTTTACAACACACATAGCTATAGTATATAGTATAGGGTATAGTCGTTACTGTTCGATTTTATAAAATCCAATCTGAATGTGCTTAAATTATTGGAAAGATTTGACATCTCTATAAAAATCTGTTTGTATAAAACAAGTAAAACAAAGTTAGGAATATCAAATGTTTTATCAAAGATTTGTCACAATTGTAAATTGGTTTTCATGATGATTATTGTTTTTAATTTAATTACAGAGTACGGGTGAAGGGGACAAATCAACAATGTTCCAACAAATCCATGACTTTATTAACAATTGCAATGGTGAACAAGTGCGCTTTTCACCAGACTTATGTAAGTTGAACAACTCATTCACACTATTTTATATTTACTTTCTATTCGTTTTACTCAAAGAATCTAGCTGCTGATAATGGAGCATTTGTATGTGTACACTTGTCCCATTTGATGTAATTTTACAAGTATAAAAAGCTAAAGAGTTTTTGTCTTTGAACATGCTAACTTCAGGTAGTATATAACTGCTTTTTAAAAAAATTTCACTAAAAGAAGTTTTTCACATTCCTTCAGACTACCATGGGCTACTTTTTATTTTGATAAGATATTTATTTTGTAAAAACTATTTCACGCAGACGTAGCTGCAGGCAAGAGCTAGTAATACAGATTTAAACTAAAATTTAAATAACCACCGAAACAAAAAAACTTTAAAAAGAAAAACAATAGAAATGTTTGTTTGTCCCTTAAGTATATTGTAATTCCCTAGTAATACAACTAAACCCTAACTTAACCGACGTTGCGTCGAGGGACCGCTAAAGTGTTTTCATCCCTTTCAGGCTTTGATAAAAGAGACCACACGATTTATACTTATAACACCCGGTTTCATCTTCTGGGAATCGAAGCTTTTTATGTATGTTCTAAAATGCTTACAGATGCAGATTTGTGTCATCTCCTAACAAACCACTTGGTGGAATTGAAGCAACCAATTAAAGGAATAGAAATATTGAAGAAAGCCATAAGAAAGATACAGTTGTTTGATTCTCAACTCACATCTATACATGCTGATCTCTGCCAACTATGTTTGTTATCAAAATGTATGAAGCCTGCTCTTGAATTTCTGAATACTGATGTTACAGGCATTGGTGCTGAGGTAAAATGGTCTTCCCTAACTCAAAGACAGTCATTTTATAACGCACAATACATTAATAATCTATTTTTTGTAATATCTTAAATATAATATAATAATATATGTTCAGTCTCCAGTTGTTTGATGTCAGATTTAGATAAAACTGTAACTCTTACCTATGATTCTTTAATGGCCATTTTCAATAAACTATCCCAATTTATATCTCCAAGCTCGTCCTGAGAATAAATTAATTGAAACAAGTAATTTTTAAACAACCTCTTTCCTTTTTGGTTGATGTTCATGATGGATTGAAAAAGCGATTAGTACTGTTTATTGAAAACAATGTTAAATCTTTGATTTTATCCTTTCAGCTTGGTGGCAATAATGACTCGAAAAACTTTTTGCTTTATTACTATTATGGAGGTATGATTTACACAGCAATGAAGAATTATGATAGAGCATTATATTTCTTTGAAGTTGTTGTAACAGTTCCAGCTATGGTTGTGTCACATATAATGTTGGAAGCATATAAGAAATATATATTGGTGTCACTCATTTTACATGGAAAGGTAGTTTCTTATTGACTTATATTGATATTATAAGTTAAGTACATAAGACTCGTAATGTAATGTTCGAAACAGTTTTTATGGTGCGCTGTCTCTAAAGCAAAGAAACATGTATGTTTGACGCTCACAATTTAAAAATGCTAATGTTTCACAATTTTGTGTATTGTATCTAAAAGTCTGGACAAAATTTGTAGCAGGATCTTGAGCAATATTAATATGAAATTTGGTATGTGTAATTTTATATTTTTAGATTTTACCAATGCCAAAATACACGTCACAAGTGGTCTGCCGTTTCTTGAAACCATTGTCAGTGGTGTACCATGAATTAGCTTCTTCACAGCATGCAGCCATAAAGCATAGGGAGACATTTGTCAGAGATAAAAATATGGGATTAGTTAACCAAGTGAGTATTTTATTTTACATGACGTGAATAATCATCAGATCAAGGTTATTGCATCATAAACAAATTAAAAGTAGCAGCTGAATGAACAAAAATTTTTTTTATTGAACTTTTATATTCACTCAGATTATATTTGATAACTATTTAACTATATAATTTGAAATCCTGACCTCAGTACAATTACTAAATATTTATTTGCCAAGCTTTCTTACCTAGATTATAATGATAAAGTTTGACATCAGGCGCAATTGTCGGTGTCGTATTATGTGTCTCAATTGTGTTTCCGGTAGCAAAACAATTCACAGCTTTATATATTTTTTTAGGTGCTGAGCTCAATGTATAAAAAAAATATTCAAAGGTTAACTAAGACCTTTCTGACCCTCTCCCTCAGTGATGTTGCATCTAGAGTGCAGCTAGCAGGACCAGCGCAGGCCGAATCTTACATACTTAATATGGTAAGCTATGTGAGATATTTTTAATGTTTATATACTATAATGAAATACTGCATGTAAAGAGGAGTTAGTATAATTTTTTGCTACGTAAATTCACAATACACTGCCTTGGTGGCGTAGTTGTATTGCATGCCCGGTACAATAGCACTCTGAGGTCCTGGGTTCGAATCCCGGGTCGGGCAAAGTGATATTTGGGTTTTTCTGCTCAGTATCAGCCCGGAGTCTGGAATTTGTGCCCGATATGGCGATAGGCTCGCCCCCTATCACATCATGGGACGAAACATACTTGGCGAAAAGTGGGTGCCCTAGTTGCGCCTCTGCATACCTCTTCGGGGATAAATGCGTGATGTTATGTATGTATGTAAATTCACAATAGGAGTGCATTTGTATGTGCTATTTGTGCATGGAAATATTGTAGTATAATGTTTACACAGATTGAAGAAGGCGAAATATATGCAATGATAAACCAGAAAGATGGTATGGTGGTATTCCTAGATAGCCCTGAGAAATATGCTTCACCTGAAACATTGTGTGTACTGGAACAACAAATGGCAGCCTGCACCAAACTTCATCAATATATCCAGGAGATGGATGAGCAGATACAAGTTAATCCTCAGGTATCACAAAAACTATTTACATTGGTTATTTATTTAGAACTTCATGTGTTAACAAGGCTACAATTTATTTTTTGAGATGTTTAGTTATTAGTTAATTTTGCAATAAGTATATATTATTGAAATTATAAAATATATATATTATACATATTACGTATGCTGTATTGTGTTTGTCAATCACCCAGTAATAATAATTTAATTAAGTAGATGTCTCATGGAACTTATCTATTGTCGATCTTGTGTAATAATTTTCGTTAAGAATTTGATTGACTTGATAGTTACATTAGAAATAATCATTGTATTATTACAGTATGTGAAGAAATGCGCTGGAAGCCACGATGAAGACATTCCAGGAACAAGTCAGAACTCAAAGACTACTTACTCAATGTAACTTGTTTTTTAAGATTAAAAACCTTATTTAATAAACATATTCATTTTTTATTCCCAACCATAACAAAAACCAAAAATATTGTAATGTAATACATAATGTTTTAAAATGCTTCATGTACGCCCTCTGTGAACGCAGTCATGCTTTCCAAGGGCGTTTGAGGAGTGATTCCATGTCCCAAATTGGCGATGTACCTGTGTTTGCCAAATTTCCGCACCATATCGATTGTCATAGCTTTTATATCTTCCTAAAATATAAATCATATTGAATTTGTAACTTATTACAAAATTAACTATTCAATATACTATGCATACTTATATTATTCAGTTATTCAGATTATAACTAAGGATAATTTTTTTTTTAAAGTTACATCCATTTATTCATTTATTAATTTTTTATATTTAGAGGTTCTTTTACAAGGAATTGAATGACTTTATATGAATAAACACTACCATTCTAAAAATACCAACATACATATTTAGCTGGGGAATAGTAGATACCAATCTTTATAGAGAGGCGAATTGACTTGCCCAAGATTAGACTGTATATAAGTTCATCATAGTTACTTAGTTAATGTTAAGAATATTAGACTTACTGGTTTTTTGTATAGATCTTGGGGATCGAGATTGCCTTGCAGTGTTATATTGTCACCCACAATCTTTCTAGCTTCCACAGGGTCTACTGTCCAATCTAATCCAATTGTTTCATATCCCATCTGTGCTTGTATGTCTAAGGAATATCCGGCACCTTTGGCAAAAATTGTCTGAAAGGTTGAAAGGAAGTTTATAATATTTTATAGTTTACATAGAAAAATTTAACCCAGTGTGAGTGAAGACAAAAACAAATTGTAATTATAATATCTATTATTATAATTAGTAACAAAAATTCATACATAATTGATTTTGTCACAGGTCTTTCATAAAATACTAATAGCACTCATTACTCACCATAGGCACTTGTTCTAATGATTTTTCTGTAAGCTTTCTTCTAACTCCATCCCTTATGTCTTTTAAATATGGTGCTGATATTTCAATAAACTGTTCTCTAGTAAGATGGTCCGCTGATGATTCAAATACTTGTAGCAACTGAGCCCCACTTACAACCTGTATTCAAAAATTAACTTGAATTATAGTGCTTATCTACTTGTTATATATCTATTAATTTACAGTAGACATTGGAATGCATTTCGTGGTTTAACTTTTGCAGTATATATGGGACAGTAGGTCCTGGGAATGCTCATAAAATCTATAAAAAGTACACAAATTGTATGTTTTTTTAAATGAAAATAAATTATTTACCTTTAAAAATAAAACAAACATCTCCATTTTTATTACATTAACTAGAAGGTAAGCATTGTACTGAAATTTTGTAAATCAATTAGCATAAGTTTAAGAAATCAAAATTGTTATATAATAATATTTAGACATACTTTAATTACCCACCTGCATAACTAAGTAATCTATAATAACATTTGTAAGAAGTCTTAAGAGTTTATGCACATCAGTTGAATGCTTTTGAAGCCACTCTTTTGTCTTGCTCATTGTCTTACTCCCGCCACCTTCGATCATGTAACCCATCAATGTAAACTAAAAACAAAAAACATAGTTTCATGTATGGTCTTCAAGTTTGCCTAGAATGCTGGTATCCACTATGTGCAAGTATAAGTGGATTTGGTTTACCAATAGAATGAAATGGTTTGGAAATATGTTTTTTAATTTTTCTGTATCAGTATGACTAAACAATTTGATAATTATGTATATTGTGTTGATATTATGGTAATTGATAATTCATCACAGTTTATGGCACAAACAACATGACATGCAGAAATTCAAATTCATTGATTTACAGAAAAGGGATTCATCTTCTAACTTTCTGCTCTTTTTATGTATATTATTATTATAATAAATTATCCTCACCGGAGCTCCAGTGAACCCTATTAAAGGTACTTTTCCATTAATTCTATGCCGAGTCAATGTGATTGCAGCCCCAACATACTCCAGCCTAGCAACAGCGCCTTTTTCTTGCAGAGAATCTATTTCAGATGGATCTTGCAGGGGTTTTGGGAAAACAGGTCCCTGAAATGTAGAACTTGCATTTGGATAATGTACTTTAAAAGTATTCAAGATCGAAATAATGTTTTTACTGGATACCTTGTGAAATCAAGGTCTTCATGAATTAAAAAAATCACTTTCAGTGTACCAAAAGGTATACAGAACTTAATAGGAAAACATTCCTTTTATCTGTAATCATAATCAAATCTAAATGTATTATACTAATAATATTAAACCATATTGCATCATAATTAGGCTTATAGAATACTTCCTTGTTAATAATTAGCATACGGACTTAATTGTTAATTAATCTATACTCACCACGCCTGGGTGCATTTCTACAGTCATCCCAAGTGCTTGAGGTATAACAAGTATGTCACTGAAAATTATTGATGCATCTAAATGATCGTATCTTCGGAGTGGTTGGAGCGTAACCTCGCACGCCAGCTCTGGGGTGCGACAGACTGTGAAGAAGTCATGTTTGGCTCGTACTTCTTGGAATTCTGGCAAATATCTACCGGCCTGTCGCATAACCCATACAGGAACTTTATCCACTTCCTTACCAAGCGCTGCACGAAGGAGTCTATCGTTTTTTAAAACTGGAAAATCCTGTTTCCAAACATGCGACGTATTACATCAATTAAATAATATATGAATTTAAATACATTAATAAAACTTACGGTCTTTGATGACTCCATCTCCGTAATGTAATTACTGTAACTACGAAGTTTAGAGATAATAATATACCCGTTTATTATAAGCAGACTTCTTATAACAAAAATGATTTTGTTACCGTAATTGAAGGCCACAGTTGTTGAAATAATATTAAATGCAAACTAGGCAAAAATGCTAATCAGCTGTTTCAACAAATAGTTTGACATGACATTTAACAGTGACAAGCTTTGATGACAGCTGTCAGAACCCAGTTGCTACGGTTGCCATAATTTACAAATAGGGTTACTAGATGTGTAAACTAATTGTCAAAATAGTCTTTAGAAGATAATTTTTAGAGGTTCTTAAATTAGGCTGAGTCTGTGCCTTGAGGAACAAATTAATATAATAAAATAAAATAATAATACAACATTTTTAAAGTTATTTTTTGTGTTTACATAACGAAGCCAGTGCGATTTGCGGGCTTCGATATGCGTTATGCAGGCAATGAACAATTTTATTAATTTTGCTGTTGAGCTTTTGCATTCACCAAGGGGTCCTGCACTAAAACCTGACATTATGTGGTAGCTGCAAAATTGCTCTGGTGCAGAAAGAAAGGAATGAAGGAAAGTAAGGAAGAGTGAAGATGTCAGCAAGCCAATAAGCATAGGAAGTCTCAATAATTCAACACAAACGTAGGTATACAAAAGCCAATAGGAGGATGAAGAGGGGGGTCTCTCCTATAAGCCGATGATGTGAAGAATGCTTGGTACTAACAAGGACTATGATATAATGTACATTGCATATTATGTACATAGGACTGGTGTTCCTATACCTAAAATGCCTTTTACGGCTCAATTTGTTAATGTTATCAAGGACATGAATATACAAACTAACACGGAAAGAAGGGCCTAAAGCTTTATCTGTCCACGCCTCAGGGAGTGAGAACTATTTAGTTAATGATGCCAATAAATTAGATTTTCTACAAAACGGTAGAGTGCAGTAATGAATCTTTCTTATAACTTTAATTATGTACTTACTGACTTTATTGTTGTAATCTCTAGGTACAGGCTTATTACATTACGATGTGCCATCTGGCCTGGTTTTTAGCGACATAAACCGTTTCAGCCATATTAATGTTGAGTGTAGTGCGGATCTGATCCGTCCAGCGTATTGGATTACTGGCTCTCGACATCTTGCTCTCCATTCATCCGGTCTTTAACAATTTTTAGAGGTTATCACATGGTTTGCGGACGATATGACCAAAAAACTCAATGATTTTCCTTAGGCAAATTTTGCAGAACCTCGGTTTCTTTTCAAGCTTCAGTTTGTCGAGAACAGAGAGATTGATCCTAAAAGGCGTCCACGGAAATCGGAACATCTGCTTTCAGCACCAACACCACCAATTTCATAGGCATATAATAAGCGAGGGCGATCTCTTGTGTTTGGTGTCAACGTCTCTAACCCGTATAGGAAAATGTATAAAACCAGAGCATTCACCAGTGCCACTTTTGTCTTGTTGCTAATGCTCCGATCTTTCTTTATCCTATAGAGCCGAGACATTGCAGCTTTAGCCATTTCAATTTTCCTGCGGAAATCGGCTTCGCTAGATCCATCTTTGCTAATGCTAGAACCCAGGTAAATAAAATGGTTAGGTTCTAGTTTGAGTATCCTATTAAGCGCTATATTAGAAGCATAGATTAGAAGGTGCAGGCTATACGAGTAGATATCGAAATACCTTACTCTCTTTCTAGCACTCCTCAATATAAAATGGGAGGATGCTGTTGGACAGGAAATATAAAGAAATAATAAAAAATATCAAGATAGTATATGGAAAAGTTATTAGAATTTTACACAGTTTATATTGACAGGTTCGATAGATTTTAATAAAAATATAAGCCGTGACAAACGTGTATAATACGACGTATACTAAGTTTGCGAGAGTCCATCTACCTGCCACGCCGTCGCGCTTCTATCAATAACTAAAAAAATACAAATGAGAGAGGTCTGCGATAACACAGCGGTTTTTGTAAAGCGACACAAGGCGACCTTTCACAATATGGCATTTTTTGTATCAAACCTTTATCCCACTTTCCTAATAAACTTTATTCGCTCCTACAAAAAATGATAATATGGTGAGATCAATGCATATTTTTGTATGTACATATTGGGAATTGATATTTATGTACGCTCTATGTACATCTTAGGTGCTTGTATATTTATGTATATCTACAAGTTATTAAATTATTGGATTGTATTCCTATAGATTTTCTGCCAGTGGTTAAGTCCCAATTTGAAATTAGCTATTAACGTGGTCGGGAACGGTGGTTAATAGATGACATTATTCCTGAATGCTATATGCACCTTTTATGCTGTAGTTGGACTTTTATATAAGTCGAGTCGCATCTGTATGCGAACTTTAACGCATTTAACGCTTCTGTATGCACAATGGAATACTTAATATTATTTTAATTAGGTAGGTATATAGACGTTACTTGTACGTCCTAGACTACGAGTTGTACGGTCTAGGTTCAGCACCATACACCTTATAGTTTGTTTTGATGATGATATGATAAAGAACAACACTTGATATAAATGATCGACAGCTTATTGATATAAACTTAACACTATAAAATGTTAATGATGGGATGAGACTAATTGTTTATTGATAATTGCTTGATATGAGCACGCGCGGCGTGTTGCTCAGCGGTACGCGAACTGAAGCTAGAAGTATCGATATTTGCGTAATAGAATAAAATGCTGAGAGTGCAAATTTGTACGGTTGCACCGTACACGAGTTATTTCGATCTTCTTCTTCAAAACTTCGTCTATGAATATATTATATCGCTTGCTATCAATGTTATTTAAATGTTATATAGGTATTATATTTTAAACAAGGTGTTGCTCGCGGCTTCGCTCTCTAACTAAAACCTTTCAGCTGAGATTACTTTTTACAAACATTCAAACATATAATTATGCTTACCTACTTAAACATAGAAGAGGGTGGTTGGAAATGCTGTTTTTTGCTTAATCATTCTATCAAGACAGAAGCGGAGTTACAATTATTAAAATTTTACTTACCTAAGTAAAAGTTGAACGGCCCCATAGTACCTACTAAATAGCTATGGGCTATGTAAAAGACGCAAGTCTTTCTAAACACAGTCCGCACCTTTAATATCATAATATCGGATATAAAATAACACTTTTACTTGCACAGTTTAATAACTCGTGAGCAGATTCCGTTCGTGAGATTATTTGGTCTACTTTGAAACCAGCATCATTAAAATTGGACTTACAACTACTTTTTAGCACGAAAATTAACACTTATTTCGTTATATTTTATACGAGCATTCTTATGACAATCGCTTAATCAGATTTATATTGTTTTAAAATACATTAATTTTGTTTAAGTAAGTTATGTTTTAGTATATAAGAGCATCTATACCTACTATAAATTGATATTTGGAAAAAAAATAGGAAAAATTTTAATGTATACAGTAAAAGATTTCTGTATAGCCTGTTTACCCATGGAAAACATGAAAACTCTAAGTATCGGCAAGCTACAAACTAACACTCACTTTAAACTACTAAAAATAGTAATTTAGAGTGACAATTATTATTTTTCTGTTTCTTATGTTAGAGTTGACGGACAATGTTTGGTCACACAGAATTGGTCTTAAGTTATTGTGATTTTACATGACATTTAAAGACATCAGTACTATTCTCATACTAGTGAGTCGTTAATCTAGATTCGCGACTGCTTCAAACGTATCTATCTTAAACATCTTTAAAATTATATGGCAGGTACTTATAACCATCAGGGGGCTTGGCGTGCGGTGGCCCACTTCTGCGAGGTGGTCCTCTCGCAGAAGGAGAGTGCCGAGAGGGATCGAGAGAGGGAGGATCCCTCCCGCCGTCAGAGGAGACGAAGGAGGCGCCGGGTAGACGACTGACCGGCGTCTCCCGCCCTGTGGAATGGGGGCGTTTGAAGAATTCCACCACGGTATCCCCTGCCTGTCGTAAGAGGCGACTTATAGGGGCCACGAAGGGGTCGTCGGCGGGCAGCAGGGGCTGTCCGCCCTAGTGCATTTTTGTGCATTTTTGCACATCTTTCGGTTGACCCCCGGGATGGACGGCAGTGTGCTGTTGGCCTCACACTGCCGTAGACGCCGAGGGCGTCCTTCGGTGCGCGGGGGCTTCTGCGCCCCATAGGAGACGGGCCGCAAGGCGGCACCGCGCAGGGGCGGCTGCGGTCGCAGACTAGACACTTCAACGTCAGAGGAAGCCCGCAGCCGTCCTTAATGCGCCGAAGAGGGCCACCGCGGAGTTTTAGCTGGTAGGCCGTGCATAGATTAAGTTGTATATAGGGTTAGGGACTCGGCCCGGCGCGGCGGTCGCCCGAAGGTCACCATCAAATCCGGGCGGCTCAACGCCGGAACGTAAGGCACGGTTACCCCAGCATAACCGCTCAGTCGCCCCCCACGAAGGCTAGGCGGTAGTAATAAGGGACTTTCTCCGCGAAACCAAAACAAAAAAGAAAAAAAAGGTACTTATAACCATAACAGTTTAAGCAAAGCAAATTCAATTTGCTTATTTGCATATTTTTGCTTATTCAATTCCGTACATCGGTATTAATTTTTCTGGATATTAGATTATACTATTTAAGTACAGCGTTTATTTACCACGCTGAAGGTACTTACCCTGCAGTATTTTGCGTGACGATTAATCTCCATATTATGTGCGGCAACGGCAAGAGATTAATCAGAAGAATTGTAAAATTTCGGTAAAAATGATAATGTTACAACAACTTTAAATAAATTTAAAATTAAAGGATATCAATGTGATAGCAATTCATACTATAATAACTAATAGGTAAGTAAGGTGCATTTAGCGTGCAACAGCGCGGCGCAGCGTCGCGTCGTAACAATAGCGAACAATTGCCACTAATGCAGGCTCAATTTATTTACGAGCCAGTCACTAGGGGCGCGTATGGACACAAACGCCGGCTCCTAATAGAGTCGTTGTATATTAAAAGAAAAGAAAAAGAAATGGTATCATTTAGTAGAGTCATAAACTTCTGTCACCAAGCAACACTTTCATGTTCCAGCTTGAAAGATAAACTATTTTATTTACTACTGGCCGGTATATAACATTTTAGGCTGACAAACGCAGTGCAGTGGTGTATGCGGGAGAGATCCAGCAATCTTAGCTGTCCTATATCATCACCACATCTCTTCTCTGAGAATGTTTTCTTTTTTTATATACCTTTCGATTTTCGACTTTGTTCGCTTCCCTTTAGCCCCACCTACTATCTTGACGACATCTTGCTTACAATAGGGAGTCGTAAGACTTAACATACAGCGAGTGGGTAGCTTGACTCTTCATTCAGTTGTAGGTTCACCAAGGTGCAGATATGGTGTTTTTAGCTGGTAAAAGACCGGCATACCCTGTTTACCACTAGTAGATTGGGATCCAAGAGGATTTTCCCTATGAAGAAAAAAGGTATAATAAAAGTACCTAACATATCTAGTCTAGAGATGTTCAACATAAAATATACTTATGCATGTTTGTTGATACTACTTTGTTACTTAAGGATTAAGTGGATGTACAGCGTGTAAGTATATACTAATTCTATTTGAGAATAAAGTTTTGTACATGTGAGTAACACAGCCTCACCATCTTTTGATCAGGTTTCTTGAGTCTTCGGTTTATGTGCAGTCTTTTATGCGGATTGTCATTGAAACTTCGTAACAATAACTAATTAATGACAACATACAGAGTTCAACGAACTCATTTGCCTCTCATATATTTGTAGGCGGAAGACATTGCGTTCAGTGCTAACGCGTGACTCCAAGGTTTTCCTTGTTCGCGCTCAGGAGGAGGACATTGACTCAAGCAGTGTAAACAGTTCCTTATCTCGAGCTTCGCTGCAACGCCGCCGACGACTTACTGGCAGCTTATAACTAAAACAAAATTGGTCTTATTCGAACTTTAAACATACGCGCTTATTATGTTCATCGCACTAACCTATATTGTAACGGCAAAATAAACTTTATTGAAAGCACAAAGATTCATATGAAGTAGGTATATTATAGGGATACAAAATTATCTATTTGGTGCCCGAAAGCTTTAAAAACTTGAGAAGAATTAAGGAAGCATTTGATGTTTTCGTCTTTGTCCAGTATTGAATAGTTACGTTTTGTTGTAGTTTCTTATTCTTGCTAATTATTATAATTTGTTTACAAGCTTATCTTAATTGGTGAAATACAAAATAAAATAGTAAATTTAGATAGTTAGTGACAAAATCAATGTTTAAGTAACTAGCACTTCGTCAGTACAGGACTTTGACCGAATCTTAATTAACAATACCTAGTTATGAATATAAAAAACAATTAAAATCCAAAACAAGGTTAAAAATCATTAGCGTAAATTATGAAAATTTGTAAGCCAACATATATTTTATACGGAAGCATGGTCTTGGGGCGGCGATTGTGATCTCGAGGCGGGTGTACGCTGGATATGTCCGTGCTTGATAGCAGTCATTTAGAAAGCAGTTTTTTGCCGCTACGGACAGCTGCCCACCAATCAAAATGTGCATTGTGCGGGGGTTGCTCTAAGTTAATTGACGAGTCATGACTATCCCACATATTATAAGGACGAACCAAGTATGAAGGCTTTTGAACCAAGTATGTGACATAGACAAAATATGTACCAACTTATAATTTTGTGAAATCCTTTCATAATTCTAATTTCCATCTATTAGGTTTTTATCCTGTAATACTAATAATTATAACTTATCATGATTTATATTTAAAACAAAAATATACGTTTTGCGTAGGTATGTATGCATAATTTTGATAGGATCAAAATAGGATTCAGTAGTTTTTATTCTTCTATTTATTTGTCGTAAAATAATTTTTACCTTCAGACATTGAAATAAGAACGATAAAAACGACACTCTTTGGAGCAAACCTACTCTATATGTACTTTCATACATTTGATAAGAAAGACGACCCGCATTTGCATTGTTTTGACTAAGTAAATGAATGAGATCACGTAACGGTTGAACGTGCATGTAGCTATTGATTTCAATACTATTGTTTTCTTCTTAGTATATTAGTATAAATTTATCTCATGTCTATTTAGGAACCAATAATTAAGAACTATGTAACCTACATTAATAAAAGAAAACTAAATTTAACCTTATTGCAAAAATATGAATATTTGTCAATTATTACAAACGTTTATAAAATGTTGAATTTTCTAACGAATTTGTGACAGACTAAAGAAAAAATTATAAGCACAAAATTGTATAAAATCTGAAGAGGATACTTTGAGCAGTCTCGCCGCGCCGCGTGGCTTTGCGTAGGCGGCAAACGCCGAGGCTCTTTGTTTTTTTACCTTTTTTTGCCGCTCTACCCTTGCTTCTCTCGCTTATGTACTGGCGATCGCCTTTTTATGTCACTCATGGTCACGAATTGTATAATTTGTAAGTAAATAAAACGTATCCTATTTATTTAATTGCATACACGGGCTATGAAGTTTGCATATAAAATAGCTATACCCATTGTTAATTGTATGTATGTACATATTATTAAACACATATTATGGTCAATTATAACTTAAGTTTATACGAGTTTATTTGTTCAGAAGTTTAAAAAATAAAGTATGCCATTGCGTTATTTTACAAAAATGAAACAAAATTTGTTAAACCTGGTTAAAAGGGCCATAAATCAATGACACTTTATGAACTGCATATTATAATATTCGTAAATGTAAACGTATTTTGTTCGCAGTCTTAAATGTATTTTATGGCTCTACTTTTTACGTAGGTAATGATACATTATGTAGGTTAAAGCAGTATCACACAAAATAGCTATAAAACGATGGAATTATCATTAGATTCATTATTATGCAATCATTAATAGTCTTGGAGAGTCTATTTCTTTATTATGTTCTTTTCTAATCTACGTTTCGCAAAGTATGTTCATATTTTTCAATAGTTAAATCTTGAAGGCGTGTCATTAAATAAGCAAAGCTACATTAAAAAATCATCAATGCAGATAACAATATAAATTCTTGAGAAGAATAAAAAGAAGGTATCTACTAACAATTCACAAACAAATCCCGACCGCGGCAGTCGCGTCGTGCTCACGGCTTGCCTAAAAAACTCCGTAGTTAAATATCCTTTGCCTGCCTCGGTCCGCGTAAACTCACTGCATGCAACTGTAGACACACGGGACGATTATAACAAAACGGCTAATATTCCTGTTAGAATTTAGGCTGCGCAGGGAAGAAAGCACCCGTGTGCAACAGGCCCCGGAATTCGGGCTCGGGGTGAATACCCTCGAGTCGGTAAAAACTATTTTCAAGGTTAGCTCGCCGTGGAGGGGAGCATCGCGACTAGTGAGGTGCAGGGCGAATTCGGGGCGGTGCGGGTGCGCGCGGAGAGCGGAGGGCGTACGCGGACGCGCCGAAATACTGATAGCCCTCTGCCCTGCCGCTGCCCTGCCGCTGCCCTGCCTGCCGCACCCCGCCGATTCTGACCGCACTGAACCCTGAACTTACAGACGTTCAGCATAATATGATTTTTGAAGCCATTAAGTTAGTATTCAGTTATAATTTATGTTTGGGATGAAAATTATGAAATTAGAGCGGCGCTGTAGTCGATTAACTAATAATTGGGGCAGGTCGATTAAAGTGCTATCTCTTGAGGATGTTTTCCTGGTTTTCATACCCTTAAATCTATCATGCAAAGGAAGGTCGAAAAACCGATCACAATAATTACTTTAAAACTAAAATTTTTATTTGATAAATAAAAAATTAAATGAGGTACAAAGATTTTTGTTACTTTGTAATACGACATAAAGATGAACCTTATAAATATAACTACACATTTCCATTAAATAATTGCATACTTTAAGAATTTTGAATTTAGTAATATTTTGATAATTTTTTAGTTTTGAATATATATATATATATATATATATATATATATATATATATATATATATATATATATATATATATATATACACATATATTATGTATAATTGTGTACGATTACTGGATAAAGAACAAATATTAGGTTAACAATATGCACATCGGCTAGATAAGTAGCGCCCGAATCAGGCTAACCAACGGCTCATTAAATTTTATCGAAACACTGATAATAGAAGGAAAATTTTGAAGAGTTTTGGGAATTACTCGACACGGTTCATTAAAATGGCTCATAATTAAACTAATAGAAAAGTTATAAACCCTCAGCCGTGATATATTCCGAATTGGCAACCAATAAATTATAATTTCTGTATGAGATAAAACGATTAATGTAAACACATTTTATTATGCCAAATATTTTGTAACCATAGAGACTGTAGTTTCATGTTTAAAATCAAAGATCACGTATCCATTATTTTCATTTATAACAATATATGAAATCATTGAATCTAAAGTTCCTAAACAGTGAATAATCTGGTTACTTCTCCAAATGACACATTACATGTTTTTCAGTTTTCTATTCATGATTGTTGATGTTGTATGAACACTCATTCAGATCTCATTTTAGTTATAATCCCTCGCGATTGGTAACAGTGTAGTTATGTTATTGACTTAATATTTTAATTAATTAACATTGCGACCATTTTCATCTTTCGGTAGTTCGCTGACTTCATGTCGGTTTTATAATTCCTATATTTTACACATTACAATACTGTATATAAGATGTTCTCTAAAACAGGAGGTTCGGCTTAACCTAACCTAATCTTCAGTTTGTAATTTGGTATTTGGCGTAGTATCGTTGGCTATTGGCCCCCTTCGTGTAATTCGCCATTAGTCGCGTTTGCACTCGGCTTTTTACCTTAATGAGCTCCCCCATCGGCGTCTCATGACACGCACACGTAACCAGCATTTACGCATTTTTGTGCACCGAACCCCAGTTTGAACACAAAAAATGCCCGCCACTAAACTAAAGTAAGAAAAATTTTACATATCTGTAAGGCTTTTTAGTATATGCAGTGAATACTTACTATCCATTAAGATATTTGACGATGTCTTATAGCTCTTTGGTGAAGGGCTAAAGTTAGCTATAAGATAATGTTTTAGGTGTCTAGTGTTTACTACGCGTTTGAACTATTTTTTTTTTGTAAATGATAAATTGAATACATAAATATAAGTAACAGTTCTGTAAGTATGAAGACTCTTAGTTATTTAGGATATCTAATAAGATATTTCAACAAATCATGGACGTCATACAAACAGTAAAACAAACAAAATGTTAAATACGCAAGCTAAAAACGATACAAATGCATTTTTGTCATCAAATGAATGGTTTTGTGGATTGATTACTAAATTTTGGAAATGAGGGTTGCTTACAAGGGGTGACACTTCCGGAAGGACGTGCATGGTCTTCACTCATTTGGCGAGTGTAAACGTTAAAAAGTGTAAAGCGTGTAAAAAAATCGAATAACTGACAAATATTATTTGCGTCAATCAAATTCTCCGCATCATAGGTGGACATTTATAATTATTGAAAGGGTTGGTGAGAGTTTTTGCTGCCATTTCATGAGAACATAAACAGGTTGCTAAACATGCCACCTGTCGTCTCATCTGCTTCAAGCAAGAAACAAATATGAAAAGTGACATATGATAGAAACTTTATTTATTTATTTTTTGTGTTGCAGCAATATTTTTGAATTTTATTCAGAATGATATACATACTACTTATGAATTCTCCTCCGTAACCTTTATTTTTCGTACCACATGTACATTATAAACACACAATGTAACTTTGCGTGCATAGTGAGAGATTTTCTGTCAATCAATCACTTATGTACAAGCGGACGAATTGGCAATAAATGTTTCTTACATAACTTTACATTTCTACTGACATTAAGGTAAACGAAATTGTACAAATTCGCGCTTTCTACAGTATGTGGAAAGTAAAGTTTTGTTACTCTCTCTCTGCATACATAACAATTAAACGGCTAGGCTTAGGACAGTGCGTGCATTGGGTGCGTGCGATAGCGATCTCCGCGTGCCCCTCGGCCCTAGCCCTGCGCGCCCCGCGCTCCTACAAAACAACTAACAACATTCTGAATATTTGTGAGTCGGAGGGTTTTTTGCGCGAAGCCCGAGGGTGGCAGAGCGCAATCGCCTGCCACCGCACAAAAAACACTATTAAATAACTCAACATAGCCGCGGGGCGGATTCGTGACCGCGATACGGCTTAAATTATAATAAGCTTTAATTAACGGTTAGCGACAACATTTTGGCAATGAATATTTTTATTTACTACCCTTTACGTCGACATCAACGTTTTTCAGTTTGCTAAACTAATTTAATTTTAACAAGAATTAAATATAAATAATTCATTTAAAAAATATTATATTGCATAAAAAACTGAATTTCTTAACCGAAGAAAGATTGATAATCCATTGAGGAGGACGAATTATTTGATTTATATTACTCGGTGAGTTCGTCTCTGGGTTAACCTGTTTGTGCTTAGATAGTGAAAAAAATGCGGCAAAAACTCGTTATACGTTAGAAGTTAGAAAGATTTCCCGCAGACTCGCCCGATTTACAAAACTTATTGAATAAATTTGAAATGTAAAGGATGTAGGCTCTACCCCCTTAAAGTCTCTTGCACAGTTTTAGGAACAATGTTTTCTGATTACTTTAGAAGATTCACTTATAAAGATTCTAATTGGATACCAGTTGGAAACTAGCGAGCAAAGTTGTAGGTAGTAATGTAAATAAATTCCTATGTTATCTCAATGAGAATCTTCGTGCGTTTTTGTATAGATTTCTATCGGAGTCGGTGGACATTGGACTCAAATGATTATTTAGAGAAAATTATAAAAAATTGAAATTTCAAATTGTTGATGATATTATTCTTCCTTTAAATTTATATTTAGGTACTTATTTACTCGGCTGTTATTGTATCTCAAGTTCCATAATTTGAGTTGGTAACTTCGGCAATAATGATTAATGTTTTACAGCGGTTAAGCACATGCATACTAAAACTTAGGTGTGTTTTCTTAAAATAAATTCTTTGTTATTAATATTATTTTCATATGTAGGCATGAGTAAAACCCTTTTATTTTGTGAGGGGAAATAAAATTAGTACGTATTTTGGACGTTCCGTTTTATGATGTTTGTACACTTGCATTCAATATAAAATTATTTTACAAACAATAATTGACATGAGATGAATAGGGAACAGGCTGAGGATTATATTCAAATAAAGTGTTACTCATTATGTTTTGGTTATCTTAGTGCAAAAGCTTCACCTTTTGGTAGAGTCGCTTGTTAATCTTTAACTCATTATTATTTTTTAAGTATTAATACAAAGATTTGATCAGATATTGTGTTTTTCATTTCATAGAATTATCAAATTCCTACTGAATAATAAAATATTAAACTTTTAACGTTTTATTTAATTTTCTTCTTTTGTATACACTACAATACAAATCTGTTAAATATATATTATGCAATAGCATTACATCAGAAGAGTCTCAAAGGTAAATCGGTTTCTGATTTTAAAAGTCACGGCATATTTTAAACATGGCTGAAAGGGCAAGAAGGTTCTGGAGTGGAGGTCACGAACTGGCAAGCACAGCGTCGGACGTTCAGGTTGATAGATAACCTCACAAAAGTCGCTTCTGCAATTTTTATTAGGTCATCTGTCTCAGGAGGTTGCTGGATGCTTCCAATAAGTCAATCTGGAAATCTTTGGGGGAGGCCCATGTTCAGCAGTGGACACCCTGCGGCTGATGATGTTTAAAACAACAGGAATTACTGTAATTTTATTATTTACCTTCATTTGGAGGTAAGAGAGAGTCAGGAAGAGGACAGAGGCATATAGATATGCAGCAAGTGTCTCTATCAGCAAAATCGTAATTGCACGTCGGTTACCGTGAAGACTGTGGTACGACTCCAGTCGAGTTCCAGTTAGCCCTTTATGCTATACAAATTAAAGCAGACCCCATCCTATCACAAAATATGACACTGCTTTCTTGTATCCGTTAATATTATAATGGTAGTTTTTCTAAGTCACGTGTAGGTAACGGCATTATAAGCTTTAACTTAAAATAAAACAATTGGTTTTTGGAATGTCGAGCTTTTGAATTAAAAGTTTGATTTATGCAACTGTTTATATATATCAGTATTCTTAATATTGCAGGCGACTTGGTAATTACGTCATTTATTTATAAAAAAATAGCACGCTTTTGCTAACTTCTTTAGATATAATAGCGTATATAAAATAATTTTAAACAAACCTCGAAACATGTGCGTGAAATTTAAGATTCTTTCGTCACTTTGGAAACAAACCGTGTCAGACGGTAATGGTTTGGAGTTCATAAATCACTCAATTATACGTTTCTGAGGAAACATCGCAAATCTCACTTAACTATCTGATCGTTAATCACCGATTGGCTGACAGATGAAGCATGGAGCGTTCGTGTAAGTAAATTATCGTGTTGCATGTCCCTGCAAATGTGGTGTCGAACATATTTCAGTAGCTCTACCATATTTATCTTTTGTAACCTCATATGAATAACATATTTTGTAAGGGAATAAAGATGTATTTCAAATCGATCTTTCAATTTTCTGTACCTGGTTAGTTGTTTGCGAGTGATAGCGAAAAACTTAAAATTTCACATATAAATACTTACTTTACTTTATTTTATTATAATGTGTAACATGGTATGTAAATCGGTCGCCTACGATACAGGCTGTGCCTAGTGTAGGGACCGAGGTATAGTTTTTGTCTTATGATCTAAATTTAATATTATTAGTATGTTACAACCTAAGAGTTATTTGTCTTAGTTCATAAGGAAAATTGTATTTTTGGTAAATTTGATAAATAAATAAATAAATAGATAATTATAATTATATATTTTGTCATAAGAAATTTGATGTAAAGATTTATTGATTGACAATTATTTTAAATCACATAAATGGAGCGATTATAGATATTTTTATTGTTCTCCAGGACGCTTAAGATAATTCGTTTCTTAAGGAAGACTAGGTAAGCACATCATATTTTTTTTTACTAATCTAAAGCCTCAAAAACATTGAATCATATACAACTACTTATTAACGATGTCACTAACAAAAACTGCATAATATGTCATTAGCTCGCGGCAGTAAATATAGAAAAAATGCAGCAAAAGTTTATGATAGACAATCAGACAAATGCAGACAGGGTTTGATGCTAGTTAGTTGTCGCAGCGTTTACCATATTTTATTATTCACAGAACACGTCAAATGTCAGCGCAACTACAAGACAAGTTGAATGAGTTTTGATATGCGCACACGTAGAGATTTTAAGTCGTACAACAATAAGTTGTATGGCTTATGGACGTGCATAGAGTTTACTAATACATTAATATAATTGGTAATTAATGAATGAATTAGGTATAGATCTATCAAATGATATCTATATAACATTTTTTATTGTAACATATTAAACTTAAGGAAATCTTACTCATTATAAGAAGCGCAACAGTAAGCTGTCGTTTTATGTTAATTTTCTTTTTGTCAAGCGATGGCGTCGCTGCCTCTTGTAGAGTCGGCCTATTCTTGTAGAAAAATATTTTTTTTGTATTTAGACAATATTTATTTTGTTTTTGGAAAAATCTAATTCTGAGTATTCTTGTAATCTCTAAGTGCATGCATAATTTATAAAACCTGGCTATATTTTTATGTTAATAATTATTGGATTAAAGATGCCAATTTATAACAGTTTCCAATTATTCTGTAGTACTGCACCAGTAGAGACAAATAGTCATATTTCAGTAACAATTTATTGTTCGACAAAAAGTTGAGAGTCCATAGTAACTTTAAGTATATACCTTTCATGGAAATTGCAGTTTTCCCCGCCTACACATGTTTTACATATGCAATAAACCTCCTTTTCTATTTGCAGTAGTCAATCGGCTAATAGACAGAGGGAAAATTACCTACTTTGCATATTTTATGACCAATTGTAGTTTGTACTTGCATGCTGCTAGGTTGCTTTATTTGTTCCAAGTACACACTTTATTTCGCTTTTGTATACGTCTGAAAATGCATATGAAACATAATATAATTATACATAATGTACTTATTATGTGTGATGTGCATGATGCTTTATTCAATTAAATTACTGCATTTACTTTAACGTACAAAGAATTAGAATTTATTATGTTTTTTAGTTCGCGTAATAAGATAAACATTATAAGGAATATTTAATTTACGAATGATTATATATTTGGATTTGATTGGTCGGTCATAATAAACTTATAACATGTCTTTACTATGCGGTATATTTTCCGTGTAACAACAAATTTTCGCTTATCAGTTTCACGTACAACATTCGTGTTAAAGTTTTCGTGAGCTATAATAAATCGGCGGCAGTGGTATATTATTTCGCAACGCTGTTGACCTTTCGTGCTGGCAGGCGGCGAATCGCGCGAATATATCGATTATTTCTTATCTTATCGTCGGCTATCGTTGGCGTGTCGCTGGCCGGTATAAAACGGGAATCAAACTCACGCACCGCTCACAATACCGTTGGTTGGTATAGCGCATGCGTTATTTGGTAATTTGTATTGGGCATCGATGGCTCCGCCTACAAGTATTCGCATTGCAAAATGTTTGCGGGACTGGCTCCAAGACTCCATTGAATGTTGACTTATGTTGCATATAAATTAGCTTATTATAGTTAGGTACTGTTTCGGCAGATTTTCATTTATTTGATTGTTTGAATACGACGCAACGGTGTGGGCTAGCACTCTGAAAGAAATACGTCGCAGATTGTGACTAAAGTCACTGTTATAATAAAATACTATATAAATATTTTATAACATGCTTGATTTAGGTAACTAAGGCGTTTTAAAAATAGCACGAATAGCAATATTTTTAATGACAGTTAATTCCTTATGGATGACAAGTAAGAAAATAGAGGAATAATTTTAAAACAAAGTAGGAACTTAGGTATATATGTACAATACTTATTTACTACGATACTAATATAGTGGAATGAGTTTGCACTTAGTTAAACCGCAATTAGCAACTATTTCGTTTGCGTAAAATATTCAGCAACAATTTGTTTGTATACATAGGTATTCATTCATAGGCATGTGAAAGCAGTTATTTAAACTCGTTTACGGCACAATCCACCTGCTATATAATCCGCGCTGTTTCGCAACTGGCTCGTATCTATGTCATCACGTGGGAAAGAGAAGGATATACGTTTACAGCGCTAGAGTGAGTGAGACGTCACAGCAAGACCGGATTCTGCGAGAACGGAGGACGGAGGGGCTTCGTTATATCTACCTACTCCGTTATCTGTTCGCGAATATTGTTGCGCAAGGTACACCAGGTCAAATAAGTTTGCAAACTACACTTATAAACGCCGTATTTTCGTCATTAAATTTCCTGTAAATAGTGATAGATTTTCATGAAAATATCGATTAATTTTGTAGAACGTAGTTGTTAATTCAGTGTCGGACAACAAATTACTTTAAAAACACACTGAATCGATGCGACATCAATTATTAAATTACATGTTGGAGCGACTGTAAGCGGCGGTAGAAATATCGGTAATTTGGGCAGCTTTCGTGTGTTTGGTAGAGGGAATTGATTTTCTTCGTAACCGAAATTAGGCAGAAAAATCGACCATGAATTAAATTTAACGTCACAGTAACCGAATTGTTTAGTATTGTTCCTGTTATATAATATTGAAATTAAAAACTTCAGAGTTTCGAGTTTAGACCGATATGTGGACTTCTTCTGTAGAGACTTCTTGTAACTACTTGAACTCTATTTCGAAGGTTGATAGGAAAGTGAAAATTAAAATTATTATTACTGTTATTACAAAGGTCTGTTTTAATATTGTATGTTAACCTGTTTGCTTTAGTCTTTCTAGATTACTGAATCAGTTGGCAGCTTATGAAAATATGATTTGGATAACAGAATGTTATGTTGTACAAATAGAATCTAGGCGGATGACAAATAAGTTTCATGAATTTAGATCATGGTCCGTGGTTCAATTTTCGTAAACAGCGATGATGCCGGTGAGGCGTTAACAGCCATTACGAAATTACGCGGAACAGAAGCGGCTGGATTCGCGCTCCATTACGGCGGTCAGCGTTTGCGCGTCAATATGGCGGCATGCGTCCGCGGAGTCAACGGCCTCCACGCTGCGCTTGCGCAACTGCACGCGAATCTCAACGGCAAAACAAAGTCTCACTCACACACCAATTCATTTCTGAACATCTGCTTTCTAGCACACATTGACATTGTTACATTTCTGCGTTTAGCGTTTTGCTTATGTGTGTCGCTGAATGAGTTGACGGTAGCTAGTTGATTAATAATATCTGTGTGTGTATTTTCCTCAACGACGTTGTTCGTGGTTTATTAATTAGTATTGCAGAACACGTGATCCATGATCGTTTGTATTTCCCCAACGTTTGTGAGGTTCGACACGTATGAATTTAAAATTAGGATAGTAAAAGTAGATGAGGTCTCCATTGATACTAATCGCTATTTATTCTAAAGACATCAGAGAATGAGACGCATTAGATGCGTATAACGATACAATGTAGAGAATAGAAATTTAGTAGATGGGGTGATATTTTATTAGTTATTCTAAAACAATTGAATAATCATCTCCCATATTATTTTATGTTGATAAATTTAATTCAATTGCACTCAACCGGCGAGAAGAGATGTTATAAAATCAAAAGTCAAGTCGCTAACATACAAATAACTTAACCGACAACTCAATAACAGATCAAACTAGACCAGCGCAGATACCAAAGTGGAGACGTCAAACAAGTTCCCGTTAAGAACGGTAGCGTGTTGATAGTAGTTGCCGAATTCGGCACAGAATGCAAACGCGCTTTGGCATTGGTGGTTTGCCTACTTATTTGTGCGATCGAATAACTTGGCACACTCTATATGTATATAACGAAACGTTCCATGCATAATTTATGTATATTTTAAAATAGGAGGTCGTGTTTGTACATTCGATTTTCGAAATTCTCATCGGAAAGTATAGATTGGGTTATTTAAAGACACTTTTCGCTTTTATAAGATATTAATTTGATTTTTATTCTTCTCGTCGACTATAGAGTATTTTTAATTTGGTAGGAAGTAGTTGATATTAAAGGAAGACGAAACTGAATTAGGCGAATGAGATTTTCAGATCAATAAGTATATTTGTCTCAACTATAATTTAACTGCATTTAAAAACGATTTATAAACTAAAATAAGTGAGTACATTTACACAAAGAGATTTTAATGCATTCTAGAGCAAATTATCACGAAGAGAAAAGCGCTTTTCCCTTCCAAGTTCCATGTCGTTTGATTGAAAAATCTTGACAATGCTTATGCCAAACTGCTGCCTACTATTCAAATAATTAAATTATTCGATATAAGTATTCGTAGTAGTATTGACTTGTTCATAGAATGTAGATAAATTTAAGAAAATGAAAGACAATAATTACTGCCTAATTTTGTTTTTAGACATAATATGGGTAAGTTTTTTGGTTTTTATCTATTATTGAAACTTTATTGCATTTTTTGAATCCGTTCTTACGTAAGTATGTCAGTATTTTGTAATAGCGGAAAATTAAATTAAAATTCATAATTATTTATCAAGTTCAACGTCCAGTCCGTCAGATATTTAGTTAAAGATGATAGTTAAAGATGTATATCTCGATGGACAGGCGGTTACAATTTACTGAAGTGTTTCACGACGACACGCTTCTTGAGCGCACGCCGATTAACATTAAAATTATTTTTAGTTATATTTTAAGAGAATAGGTACCTAAAATATATTTTGCGACTCATTGTTGTTTTACTTTATATCATTAAGGTAACAGTTTTTAAGTTCTAGTTTTTTTCTGCTTTTTCATGATTTATAATTTTTTTTTCAAATATAGTCTCTTATTTAGTATAACTTTAAATATTTATATGCACGAAAAACTGCTGGTTCTCTTATTGCGACATCTTCATTAGCTATTATGTTTATTAGGATATTAAAACGTTTATAGTGTTTATACTGTTACTGTAAAATAGTTTCATGTAATAAAAACTATGAAAAACTGAAGGTTGTTGTTACTAACTATTGCCTAACAAAATACCTCTACACCTTCATTTTTAACTGAATGGTGATTTCATTAGTTATTCATGTTTTATGTATAGACAAAATGATTTATCTAATATAAAATTAAGAAAAAAAAATATTTTCTATCTATTAATCGAAACATTAATAGTTGCTACTAGAGACGATGAGAAAATTGAAACTATTTGATGATGTTAGCCCTTCGGAACGTGCCGTTAACGAGATGAACGATCGGCCTCTATGTTGTTTACAGTGTGGTGAATGTGGGTCATAGTCGAAATTTGCATGCGCGCCATTGAAACTGTACCCAGTCCGACTAGTTTCAGGTTATACACGCTTTAAAAAATCGTAACCGTATCTTAAGTAAAAGGGATTATATATTATACGCCCGGCATCTAGAGGCGTTTGTGATGCGTATATACAAAAAGTATGTCAAGTAAGATTTCAAAAACGACACTGTTGTAGTCACATTGAATGTTAATTAGTCTAGAAAAAAGGTAAATATTATGTTTTCAGGTCTTCTTAAAAATATTTTCGAACTGAACGGCAGATTAAGCTCAACATTATAATGTTATAGTTATACATTGGGAAAATAATTTTGCAAGATTTCGTATGTAATGGAATACAAATTCTTTGCTGAGTTTCTAGCTAGTGATCAGCATATGTTGAAGAGTCGCGAGCGCATTACTGACCATTAGGAAAGGATTAGTTATTAATGTAATGGTAAATGTTTTTTGGCCTTTGGCAATTATTAGTGGTGGTGGAGAGATCCAATATTATTCTGCTATGCGTCGATTAATCTACTTTTAGCATATATGTTGTGAAGTCCGTGAGCTGTGAAGTTTAAATTCTAGGTAGAGCAAAACGTGCAATCTCTTTTGACATGGAAACAGGACCGAATTAATTACTCGGTATACATAATATTCGTTGCAGTTACACAGTAAACTGGATTGGCGATACACATGACGACAGGTGTGACATTCTTTCATTGATTATCACCAGAGAGAATAAATCATGTAATTACTCAGCCATGTTATAGATATTATGATCTATATAACAATAAACTACAAGGGCTGAAGCAAGCCTGCAAAAGTAAAAAAGATTTATCATTAATATAATTAATATTTACAATAATGGTGTTAAAACAGGTGTACACGTGTATGTTAATGTATCTTTGCTTTAAGATGAGGATGGCATTCAAAACTGTTGCTACACGTTCGTGTGTGTTTTTGGCATAAGTAATGAATATTAGTGAGACGATTGCATAATGTTAATCGGTTACTAATTAACAAATCGTTTAGAAACAATATTTCGAATGTATTGACCTGAATACGGATTAATATTGATTGCACAGTTTTACAGACACTAGATTCAAGGGCTG
Organism: Manduca sexta; assembly: GCF_014839805.1. Taxonomy (NCBI): domain Eukaryota; kingdom Metazoa; phylum Arthropoda; class Insecta; order Lepidoptera; family Sphingidae; genus Manduca; species Manduca sexta. Next base: position 8,635,462 of record NC_051136.1, read on the forward strand.
AAAATTGTCGACGTATGAAAGTAGGTGTTTAATTTTAGATAATAGGTTATTTAATGAATATAACATGAAATGTAAGAGTTAATTATTCTTAACGGATTTATTATATTATTATTCCGGACGGATTAAATTCTAAAATTCATATTTTATTTATAATTCCTTTTTTACAGCTACCAAGCGAGTAAATGGGCTATTTACCTGATGTGAGAAAGGCATGAACGCCAATAGTACTAGAATAATCAAGGGTGTGTTGCCGGTCCTAGATAAAAGGAATGATGATTAGGGAAGAAAATAAGTCCGATAATCAAACGAATTGTATATTTTATTTTTGTTTATTTTTTTTTTTATTAATTGTTATTTCCGGGATATAATAAACTATTTCACCCTTTATAAATAAATATTCCGTAATATTTAGTTGATTACTTAACGCTTTTATATTATATAGTAAATTACACAAACAATAGCCATATCTTGAAATATATACCTACGTGCCTAAAACGCACGCACTTATTTGGCAACCTTGTCTCATTTAAGGCCATCGATAAAATAATAAGAAAATGTTTTTGTAAAAATCCTTCACACTAATACTTTACCGGGTTCATATCAACGATTTTCAATGCAAATGCGTCGTACAAAGAATATTAGATTCATCACTTGATAATTATGAATTCGCCTCTATGCCGACAAGTAAGCAATTATGTTTAAGGTGGTATAAAATGTTTCCGTATGTGGTACGTACGTCACCTTTGCCTTTCAAAATATTCATAAGTTGTTGTTGTGCATGCGAATCGGAAGTGTTGGGAAGAGGTCGACGTGCGCCAGCGCGCGACACGTGTAACGCTTGCGTAACTCAACCTTGCGCTCGCGAATAATATGGAACGCCGCACCACGCCACGCCGCGCTGCCCGACCGACATCTTACTATGGATACTCCGGGCCACATCCAAGCCCACAGCCGCTCTCACACACCCACATCACGGCTAGTGCTCTCCTATTACCGCTGGGCTAGGTAGCACTGAGTATAACGCATTCGTGGATATATGCGGAACGAATAACGTTATTGCATTTAGAACAATATTTTTTCAAGAAATAGTTGATATTTTTGGAATCGTATGATAAAATATGCTTTAGTAATAGATTTTTACTGATACATTGTACTTTATTATTCACCAGGCTCATACAGGAAGTTTTAAATTGCAAAATTTATTCAACACCATATTTGCATGGCGGCATGTGATGTTCAATAAAAATATTCGGCTATTTCCACAGTAATTTATCGCAGCGATAAATAGCTTCATGGCAAATCAAAGGGCCTCGTCGATGGCAGCGGAAGGTCATTGAGACCTTCTGTCCATTGCCCATTGCCCATGAGTGTTAACATTGATGACGGCACTTTATGCAAATCGTCTTTGCGCGTGCTCACCACACTGCCGGCACTGCTCTTGTCGCTCAGCGCTTTTTCCTGGTCCAAGGGCTTTTTGACTCCATTTTGTATTACAGACGGTTGTTCTTCCTTGGAACCTTTAGATCGGCGTACTATATTCGTGACTATTAACAATTTGTATGATTTCCTCATGATAACCTCGATGTATTAGTCCTTAGCTGGAGTGTAACGCTCGCCACCGTGGACGCAGCATACATTCGAGATGAATTTCATTGCCCGCATTCAAATTTCGTTGCGAATTAATATTTAGTTGGCCATGTATGAGGTCACATGAAATCAAAAAACAATCTGCAAAAAATCGTTGACAATTTTTGAATACCAGATTTTGGAATTGTATAACATGAGTAACAATATATTGCACTTTAAAAGCGTATCGAAGGTGGGTAATGAGAGTCCAAAAGGGCTATTGCTACATTGATATCCTATCTACGATTTGGAGGACACATCGTCTGGTGACTGGACTGAATTTGTTCGTAACGATAGTCCAAATTAAATAAACGAGTCACTTTTAAGCGAATATTTGTCTCGATATGTCCATTTAATTGGCTTAAAAATACAAGTGCTTTTTAAAAAATATTTTACATGCTTTTCGTAAGACAAAAATAAAAGTCCAGAAATGTAATAAGATACTCGTATACCTATAGTAACTTTACTATAGCTATACGAGTATTTGCATCGTTTTTATGGCGTATGAATTTTATTAAGGTTTTTTTCTGCTGTTTCACAACGTTTGAACTTAAGGTTACATTTGAGTCTACGGAACTAATTAAACGACATTAATTTCGTGGTGCTATTTTTATCGTGGGGACATTAACGTCCATTTCAAATATTAGTGGGATCATTATATAAGTTGTGGCAATCAAATGCATAATTTTCTTGTAACAAAATCAGATTTTTAATGTTTTAGCTCATGCCGTTAAATTGTTTCACTAACACTAGGTTATTCAACTGTTCTTGGAGATGACTAACCCAAATGAAAACATCAGCGATACTATTACTACTACAGTTACTATAGCTTACTACAGTTGCTTGAAGTCTGGAATATACTTAAATCTATGATGGAAATAATTTCACGCATTTCCTGTTAACTGAGTAAAAACATTTTTAATGTGAACAATATTATTATGGGTTAATATGGAAACACGCTCTTTTTATGTCATGATTATCGAACCCTTCGAGTCTTGAGATCAGTTACTTTATATTTATTTTTAGCATAATACGAGCGCAAATTAATAGAGTCAAGCCGGCACAAGGCAGTTCAAGGCGAGCCCTGCGCAGCTCGCGAAGGGCCGCGTCAGCGTCACGCGCCGCCATTGACCCACTTACACATACCTACACAGCGTGTGCGCACCAGGTACCGTCGCCGACGAAAGCCCTTCGCCATTCGGCCCTGTCACGTACACGGGCGACATCTTTCTCGTTTCATAAAAATATTGGCGATTTATTTTATTCTAGCCATTTAAATTTGCTACTTTTAAAGGACCAGTTGTTATTGATTTTAACAATGTTATGAAAATATATTACAACAACAATCGTAATTGCCCATCATAGCCACAATGTGAGACGCCAGAAATATGCAGGCATCTGACTGGATGACTGGTTGAGTCTGAAAGGAGGTACGTTGGAACGAACCATTATGGCAAGTTTTTCAAGTCGATCGGATACAACACATGTCTGGTACACTCAAAGTTGCTATTATACCAGTTATATTTTGAGAAATGCTTAAACTCATACATGGGTGTAGTATTTCGTACTTGAAGTAGGAAATTATGAATTGCATTTACATTAGAAGCTATAAGCAATAATAATACCCAAATTAACTATGTCGCTAAGCATGCACATTAAGAATCATTTAGTATGTGATTGTACAATATTTCAGCAGACCTCGCTCGCTACAGTTGTTTGTGGCGCGCATCTCAAGGCAACTGGTGGCCCTCCGCCGCAAATAATTCTGCTATTGTGAAATACGCCTTATCATCCACCTTGGGCTTTGGTTAGATCATACGAATTACGGTCAAGTTGACGATTTCACGATTAATATTTTTATATGATAATGTTTGTTGCTACACACGCCATATTAAATATGGTTAAGGAAATTGCTTAAATATTTAAAACTTGTGTCTTTTAGATTTTTTTATAAAATCAGAAATTTCGCCATGTGTGATTACGGAACAATTACATCATTTTCATTTTAATTGAAAGTATTTCATTATTGGGTTAATAAATAATGAACTTTATGAAAAAGTATAGCGTCAATCCGGAATCATTAATTTAAAACATTTTTGTAGAGCGTCATTTATAATATGCCTCGGTGGCGTAGTTGTATTGCACGTCCGGTACAATAGCGCTCTGAGGTCCTGGGTTCGAATCCCGGGTCGGGCAAAGTGATATTTGGGTTTTTCTGCTCAGTATTAGCCCGGAGTTTGGAATTTGTGCCCGATATGGCGATAGGCTCGCCCCCTATCACATCATGGGACGGAACATACTTGGCGAAAAGTGGGTGCCCTAGTTGCGCCTCTGCATACCCCTTCGGGGATAAAATGTGTGATGTTATGTATGTATGTATGTATGTCATTTATAATATAATATTTTCATTAACAAATCAAAATTTTACAATATTTTCAACAACGAATCGTGGTAAAACGATTCATATATGGAAACTATAATTAAAATAAGTCTACGTATGTAGTTTGTAGCACGTAATACGACATTGTTTCACAAGCGAATATTCATTTCTTGGTGTCATAATATAATAATAATCAGAGGTGTTGTTCATCAGGCGGAGAGGGTAAGTTCTGTGCATTATCTCTAAAGAGGCATGCATGCCAGTGATAAGTGCGTCGGCTGCGGCGTCAATGCACTCGGCTGCATGCCCCTAGGTCAGTTCCCTGTGACTCAGTAAGTAATACACCGTTACATCCAAAAGCAACGTGAGCTTTACTGCCACGAAAATACGATTCTTCGATACGATTCTACGCGTATTTCGAAGTTCATCGACGTTCGGGAACATTCTACGATACAATAACACTTAGCGGACTCACCAGTGTATCAACCAGTGTTGGTGAGAGTGCTCTCAAACTCGGATAGATTGTACATTGTCCCAAAAGAACGCTAGTTGCATCAGCGGAACAATCATTGTTACCCAGTGCTCTAGTGACTTTGCAATAATATTATGGATCTTTTGCTTTCTTTACGACTTTCATTTTCAATCCGTGAAGCAATCATAATTATTAGATTCAATTGATATAGTTATATCGGTGTTATCGTATTAGAAGAGCGAGGTTCGTCTTAATGGAAGACGAATAGGTTAAAACTGAACCGAAATTCGCGTAATGCGAATTTGCGAATGCAAAAATAAACTAATAAGACTTATTATTAGGTGAAATTTTATTTTTATGTAACAAAGAACATAATAAAGCACACAAGTGTATACTCCCTTTCGGTTTGGATGCGCTATATATCTTTGCACCGACCCACGGGCCGCGATGGGTGCTCATTTAAATAGTAATTGTTGATAATGTAATTGAGAACGCGAACATCTGTCTATTTACCTCTGTTCCTCAGAGCCCTCGAGGGTGGAGATAGCCCTCAACCCTTGCTTCGGCCATCGGCTATCGGACACAGCTTTTTTATTGAAAAGTAAACATACTTAATGAGAAATATCGGTTACGGAAATACTTCACTGCACATATCGTATTATCAAATATTGGTACCCTTTCGTATTTTTTACCACCATGGCATTATTTATAAAACAATTGAAAACCATACGAAGTGGATTGCCTCTAGCCCGCTAGTTAAAAGTGAAATCGAGGAACATAAATGTCAATAAAACGTCCATGTCATTTGCAACTCGTTCATGTCCCAATGTAAAAGTAATAATTATTGTAATATGTTAATAAGCAATAATATATCTCATCAAATGTAAAGAGCAACTTTGATTTATAATTACTCGCATAAATTTTAATAGCACTACCTTTCAAATTACTCTCAACTTAGCCCCGATTCGTTTAAATTATATTTTGTAATTATTAGGTACAAAAAGCTCTTAAAAAAATACAATATTTACTGTAATATAGTAGTTATTTAATATTAGACTTCTATACTATGAGCACGGCTCTTCTCTATTAATAAGACGATTTCTACGTCATACCTCCGAAATTTATTATATGGAGGACTCACAAATATGGTGGTTCCCACGATATTTATCCTTCACTATAAAAGCCTTTGATAATAATTGATGCACAATATAAAGGCCTCACAATTACGTTCGTCTTCGCATAACTAGAAACTTTTTAAATCTTTTCTTTTGAAAGCAAAGTGTCCGTATAATATTAAGACATTTTAATGGAATTCGGCATATTGTAGATGCTTATAGGTACAATTATTATTTTACCATTTTGTACTTTCTATTATATACTTAGTGCGTTTTGATTGCCGCGCTTTAGACAATAATAAAGATCAAATATGCAATATCTCGCGTAATAATGTTTGCATCCATTATCATATAAATTTTACAAACATTATTATACCTATTGTTGAACAAAATTAAGGAAAAACATAAAAAAAATACATGACCTTTAGTGTATCTTTGCAAAAAAATGACACTGGTTTAATTGACCCGCGTTGCTGAAAGTGTTATTAAACTTTTACTATTATATATGCTTTAATTTAACCTTTCCTAACTGTTATTTAAATTATGGCTTTCGATTTGTTAAAGATAATACGCGTTGGCTAGTGGACAAGCAGATGTGTAAGGCGTTATATCTGCAAGCAGTGGCGGGCCAAATGCAACGCAGCTTGACTGCATCGACCAATGGGGAGGCCAGTCGAGCAACGTCCATTGGATCAATTCCACCGCCAATTTAAAGTCAAGGTTTAAAGGATCAATATTTTATAACATCCTTCGATTTAATGACTAGAAAGTTGAAAGCACAGTAATTATAACTCACGTTGTTTTCACGGCGTTTATAATTATCCTGCTAGTTATTTCAAGCCTAATTATGAAGTTGACATTGATCGTTACTTATCATTTGGAAAATATTGCAGTATGCTAAATTTTCTGCTGATTTTCTTATAAAAAAATGGGTTCGTTGTTTTTTTAAATCTTTATTTAAGGAGGTCATCGTATCTTTTTGTCTCTGTCGCTCTATGCATCAACATCATCGAAAACTTTGTATAAATACATTTTCGTTAATAGTTTTACATTGTTTATCTATATTTATATAACGAGATGGACATCACAATCATAAGTGCCATGCGAGCAATAAAGCAAAGTATTCACAGGATGTACAATTTAATTACCATCATCATGATTTTGCTTGCACAAAATAATATTTGAGCAGTAGGTTCAGAACTCCAATCTAGGTACTTCCACCGTACCATTATTACAATATGCATTTCAAGTAATTACTTAATTATCGTTCCACTACTCCCAGCTTATTATTTTATAAAGATATTCCATATTCAAATTGCGATTAAAAGCACACTGCAACGTCCAGAGGTTGCAACTCAGCACATGAATATTCTTTGCATATAAAACTCTCTCAATGAACAGACAAAACTATATCCTGGATAGTTTTTTACTAAGTTTTCAGCATGATAGTTTCCATACCTCTCTTAAGGCGTAGCCTCCGCTCTATAAACGTCATTCTCCGACATATTTTTATTTTATAATATTATACAGTGTACCTACGCCTTGACTGGCGTCCTTTCTCCTCTTTTAACGATTTCCTCTTATCTTTATTCTGTTGTTGTCTATGAGAAATTGCCTTGAGTGATAAGACCGCCAAAAATTTGTACTTGTAATTTTAAAACGCTGTTAATTGTATCTTCCGTGTGTATATTTGAACTTGAATAAATTTGCTTTATATTGTACATAAATTATAATTGTTACGAAATTTAAGAAACAACGAGATATAGAAAAAACAGTAACGCAGAATAAAAACAACACAATACATAAAGGAGTATCACTAATTATAACGTAGGAAGTATGGTATAAATTATATCAGGTGACCCACATAGGCACAGTCACAAGCGAAGCGGAAACTTTTCTGTGTAGGGTTGCGATTTATTGCGGCCACTCGGGACCGCAACAGCCGGTGTCCCTTGTCTTTAATTGGCTACAAAACACACTCCATTTAGGAAGAGAGCTAATGATAACGGAATTTATATTTTTGTTACAGAATTCATGCTTTAATTTTATTCTTGGAATGAAGTCTTTTGTTTTATAAAATTGTAGAGTGTATAATTATAATAATTAAATAAATTATTATGCCCGTATGTACCTTTTGTGATGGTTCTTTAGAGTAAAACATATAAAGGTTTTCTTTTTTAACTATAGATATATGAACGGGGATGCTTCACTCTGCAAAAATATAACGCATAAGATTATGTTTTTAAGCGTTACATCATTATGTCTGATGTAAATAAAAAGGTTTATACTACCTTCGCGTTTTCTTCTAAATTTGTTAACAAAGTACCTAAGCTTAATTTACTTTATTGGTAAGAAAGCCACGTAATCGCCCTAATGAACAGTGAAGCTTTTATGAGTGACGGGAAACATTATTAAAAGGTAAGAATTTTTACGTATAAATAAGCTACAGTTACTTGGGATTATGATGTATAGAAAGAAAATTTGTATTTGTTCTAGGAATAAATTTAATGGGAAAATCTTGTAACAAATTATGATAAAGATAGCAAACAAATTATTTGATTTTGGCTGCATATGGAGTGGTGGACAGCTAATTAAGACAGTCAGAAATTTTTGAATCTTTAAATACTTTTATAACCGTATTATTTATGTTATGCTATGCATTTCCAACAAAATGTATGAAGAGAGATTTTTACAATTTCTAAACTCAAACCTCTAATGATTCATAGAGTCTTTTGATTCTTATAAGCAAAGGAATCGTTTAGCATCATAAAAAGTTTTTGCACAAACTACCTTTATTCTTGCGGATTGTAATTTTTTTTTCACAATTTATCAATTCATCTTATTGTCTTAAAATATTGTAGACAGTTTCCTAATAAAGTTTTTTCTTTGTAGCTATAGCGGTTAAGAGAGCTGTCCTTACCGCCTCATTTAAAAAAAAAACAACCTTTTATAGTAGTCATGTTGGATCTAGGTTTGTATAGCGCATGAACGGGCATGCCTTGGCGAGTACACCTATCTCACAGAAAACTGATTTAAATTAACGCATTTATTTCATAGCGCATGTTGCACTCCGCGTAGTAGATGTCGGAGGACCAAAAGTATCGAATGTATGTCTACTATTGCCAAATTGTATTCGAAATGAAAAATATACCCTACTTCTGAGTGGCGGCAACCACCTTCCTTCTATGATAATAAAATGATAAAATACATCCTATGCCGGAAAATAATATCTTAGTACTGCAAAAAAGCAAGGAAATATTATACAAAAATTACAGTCGGAACAGTCTTTTTATATGTTATGTATAATCTATATACAAAGCTATAAATAAATTACTAATAAACATAGAGTCAGAAATATTCAACGCCGCGGATATTCGGCATGAATCGGGGAGCAAAAAAACTACATTGCATTATTATATCCACAATAAATCTAATGACACGACAGCGACTATAAATCGGAACAGGTAGAATTCGGAGCTAATGACTACAGAGCTGTTGAAATGACTTAAATACTTGCTTGTGCAGCAATCAAAAATAGCTCGTATGTTACGTGTGTTTTGGTACATTCAGGTATGTAGGTTGATGTGAATTGGTTTTATGCAGTTGAGAGGGGCTTGAGAGGTGCGCGGGGGCGGTGCCAAGCGAGAGTTCGGCCGCTGAAAGGGTTGTGTGGGAACGAAGGGCACCTGCGACTACACATGTTGCTCACCCAGTATGTTTTTTATACATTTGCGCAGACATATCTGTCTAATGCAGTTTTTTCCCCCTATCCTAGTTTATGTTTTTTAAAAATAAGACAAGTCGAGCCGGTTTCTCGTATCATAGTTAGCGGCACCCCTACCTATAAACAATAACAACGCCTCCCAGAATTATGCAAACTTTAGCACTACAAGGAGACGTTAGCTATTAAGTATTAGCTACAGTACCCAGTAAATACGACAGGATCTACTCAAAACGACAGAAATAAAAGAGATCAACTACGTAGCAATAATCAAAATTAAGCATTGTACTGATTTGTCAGAGTCCATCCTTCGAAGTGATATTTTGGTCGTTTAAAAGCTCATAGGTATTGCTTATTCGGTATCAAACGTCCTAAATGGGGAGACGTAAAGAACACAATAATGTTTAGAAAATATAGAATTCATCATCCATATACTCTGAAATTTGAGATACCAGGGATTTAATGAAATAAATTAATACGTGTTTTGTGTAATAAGCGTATAATTGGATCAATATAATATTAATTGCGTCAGGTTAATATTATATCTTATTTTATACCCCTATTGAATGATTGAATTGTATAGAATTTAGACAATAATATTTAATTCCTCTGATCTTTAAAAAAAAACCCGGATTGTGTATAAATTTGTGTGAGATTTGTCAATTTCATATGTAGGTAGTATGACGTTAACCTTTCATAAAATTTACACATTAAGGTAGTCTAGTAGTGTTAGCTTTCTTAGAATATACCAATAAGTGGTTCTTATTAAATTTTTTGAAACTTTAAAAGGTTTCACTCCACTAGTTTGCAACTTCACATTTAACTGCCAATTATTATAGGGTGAGACTTCATTGAGAATAGGTAACTTTTTCATAATTCCATAAGACAGGGGGCGTCAGCATACTGTCGGCTTCAACTATTAGACGTGACATTATCGTGTCAGCCTATAAAAAACTCATATTCATTAAGTATTCTGTATTTCGCGTTGTAATGTAGCGTCCATTTTAAATAGACCCGTTGCTTCCCAATCAAAGGTAAAAAGCTTGGTTCTACGACGCTAAATGGCACATACACGTGCATTATTGAGTTACGACGGTAGTTACCTAAGCGAACTGCCCCTATTTCTCGCCAGTATTTATTCATTTTGCAACACATCGCCTGTCAGCCTTTTCACCCACCCCAGCCGAGTGCCGGCTAACGCGCTCTCGTCGATGAATGTTTAATGAGAAGCGATCGTTAAAGGCCGCCAAATTTACAATAGCCTTTCTTGTCGAGGCGCTATCCAAAACATCGACACGCATTCTATTTTGTATGCGCAACCTCATTACACGTGGCCAAACAGTTCTTTCAAAACATTGTTAGCTCAAAGTATAATTATAAGGCTTAGTTAATTAATTATAAACGAAATTATATTTTGTATCGGTTCATTGAACTTACGCAATTTGAGACCAGGGATAGTTCTTTTGATTTCACAGTAAAACAAGGAATGTCTTTCAATTTTAATTTAATAAGTGGCAAAATATTTATAACAAGTCACAATAATAATAATAACAATAATTGGTTAATCTCAAAATTATAAACGGGACAGATTTTATCACGGTAGAATAGGTGAATATTTTTCGAATTTAAAACAACACACGCCTCGACAAAAAGGAAGATAAAGCTATTATCACAATAATTATCATTTTAAAAGGTAAATCCTGTTTTGTGCGAGTGTAAATCGGATAGCAGAGATATTTTTGCATAAGCGGATAACCCTTGAGCGCTACCTGCGCCGGCGCGACGCACCGACAATGCGCTTATTGTTGCGCTACGCAGATTGCGTAAGTAGGGTGTACAGATCATAACGCACTTTAGGATTATTTATTTTATATTATTTTGGAATATAATCTAAACCTTATTGCAGAAACCGAAGGGAAATTCATTGCAGGATCCATTTTGGTGGCCAGCGTAGTACAAATAAAAATCTACATTTAGCCATTAGTGTCATGTGAAGCATAAATGCAATTTATTTGATGGCTGCGGCGGAATGAATATTGCCCTATAAGTTATCGTTTGAAGTACCAAGCCGCAAAACATTGGTCTCATGTAGCCCAAATGAATAACAAAATACGAAAAATTTAATGACAGTCTTAACCTAAATCGCATCCTCTTCGTTTGGTCACCCTACATAGATCATGGGTCATGTTGATATCTACAACAATGAGCAAAAAACGCAATGAACAATTTTTTATTGTGCACTAAATAGGTCAGGTGCTCAACCCTTTCGTAGCGTGGGAGTGGATTTTTTGCCGAACATACTATTGTAAGATTATTTTTTGCGCAACTGAGAAGTGTTTGCGATAATTTGTTCCCACATTTCCACGATCAGGGAAGTGATGACAGTTAGAGATTGTTCAATCGCGATTTAACAGTTTTTATAAAAAGGGTTGGAAGTACCGTAAAGGTCGGTGTAATTGCATGTGCGGATTAAATATTCACTTGATTGTCGATAGCATATTCACAGACGGCTAACGGGTGTGCTTACTGTGTATTTTATGTTATTTCCTGCATTTTAGTACCTACGTGGGACGATAGCATTGGCAAATAATACTGACTACATTAATAAATTATACTTAATGTATTTTGAAATGTATTTTCTTAAAAAAGTATCTTACATCTTCCTTAACATATTATAGGTATAAATGTTCACATTATGTGGAAGTGAAAAAAGTTCTATTATAATTTTATAATTAACGATATTATTGTTCATAAATGATTTGTTGCATTCTTAAAATAAAAAAAATCGGTACGTATATATCCTTCTTTTTTAAATATTTTATTATCTAAACAGCCAATCTCATAAAAAATTACAAGCCCGATAATCCCCCAGTAACTTTTCTAAATACACTAATGTTTCAGTAGCCATTTGTGTGTTCCATGATGAACCATAGTGATTAATGATTGATAATGATGTAATTATTATAATGGCTTCGGTACTTCCAAAAATCATTTGTGTCCGCCCGAAGGCAGCCCGTAAAAAGTAAAGGGTGCAGTCAAAACATATTTGCCGATAGAATAATGACAGATAGCAGTCGGAGGTTCGCCGGAAATGCAACATTCGCAGTGAAACGCCACTTCCGGTGCAGTCATATGGCTTTATAATCATATTGAGTGTATTCTTCTTAATGTCTTAACGGCACTTATAAATAGTTAAAGGTATGCTATAAAGCAATTGTTAAGATCGTTTGTTAAAAAAAGTATATGTAATATTATTTAATTTATATTCATAAATTCAATATTTCAAAATCACTGTCATTAAATAAACAATAAAATGATTCACACAAGATGAAATCGTTAGAATTTTGTTAAAATAAAACTATAATTTATGAAACGTATTACGCTAAAACTAATCGAAAAGACCCTCACAGACCATATCTGGCATAAAGGTGTTCATTATTGAGCATTTTTGTATTTTCAGACAATGGATATAAACCTTAGTATTTAGTGTGGTAGTTACCTATGTCAATTTAATTGTTGAAGAACTATGAGGGTCTATGTGGAAATATTGGGTGAGATTAAGTATAGCATATTATCATTGTACGTGATAGAAGCTTATTTAACAATAGTTTGAATACAAGAATTACTGCTCAATTATTATTAGTGTCCACATGATTAAAATAAGGGCCATCTTAATGCGCTAATGTAAATAGTAACATCTGCACACCAAAACTATGCAAACAGGTTTTCCTATTTGATTATTAATGGTTGAGATACTAATTGGAATTTATAATGTGGTGTTGATTACTTTATAAATTGCCTACGCCTTGGCCGCAAGAAATTCCTTCCCTAAAATAAGACATACTGTCGGTCAATACAATAAATAGACTATAATAGTTTAAGTTAGGAATTGGTCTATCAATATACACATTTTTATCCAAATCTATTCAGTGGTTTATGCAATAAGTTCTAATAAATATTAAAATATTCAAAGATACAAACATCTTCACAAGCTTTCACGTTTATAATATTAGCAGGATTACTACACATAGACACCGTCTCTACATGCCACAATCTACATGCAGCATTTTTAAAATATGATAAACGCTCACTTCGTGCAATTTTTGAATCTCTTAAAGTTTCCGAAAATGTTTCTAGTTTTTACAAATAGAAAATATATAGAAATAGTTTGCTGAGTTTTTACCGGTGTCAGAGTTCAGAGTTAGCGTGAGAACGACCGTGGTGTGATAGGCTGAAACTCGCGGGGGAGTTTTTGTTCAGGCGGGTTCAACGACTTCGCACAAATGTTGGATTCAGGGATCTAACGCGGTCTTGTGTTTGTTAAGCCAATTATTTTATATTTAATTACGGCCCTTGAATGTGTATTGAAATCCTAGAGAAACTTAAAGATCGAATACGAATAAGATTTTTAAAAGCTAACAATGATTAATGTAGTTACCGTTTTTGTTTAAATATTGCCCTTTATCTTTTACTGCTTTTATCAGCCAAACAAACTATTGGTTACATGTAAAATGTTTACACATAATTTTACAATCTTTATTTATCTAAGAAATGAAATACTTTAATAGTGCTAAAATCACGGGAGTAGTACGTTTCTATGAGAATCTAATAATTGTTTTAAAAACCAAATGGTATCCAGTAATAAAAAGAAGTTCCCATTAAATAAAACCGATAAGCTTCTATCTCCATTTCAAAATAAACTTATCGCCTTACTACTAAAGTTAGAGCAGATTTATTTTTTGTGTGTGGTTTTTGCACAACATTCTCTGGCACAAAAAAAGGGATATTAAGCGTTTTTCGTTGCGACTGCATTGTTTATTTTAGTGACAAAAGTAAACTCGAATCCAAATATTTTTAGGAATTAGAGAACGTGACTATGAATATTTGTAAATGTGAAATTCGTATGCTTGTGCTAATATCAATATAATACAAACCACGCATATGAAACGAAATATGCTACCCAATTTCACATATTTTGAATATTCCAATCGTATGTTCTATTTTCTTCTGACAACACTGCAACATTATCTTAAATTTTCATTTCTGAATATTTTAGTGCGCGCAAAGCGATTGATTAAGTGATCGATTAGTCTTCGGTGCGCAATGGATGATAGAGCTGACTATTACAAGAGTTGCTTATTCCATAATATGTTTGTTAACCGTAACCAATGTGGGCCATGCGAAAATATATACTTTGTATAAGGTATGAATGTAAAGGAACTGAGTTTCTTGTGGTTCTTAATATTCATGACATAAGGTTTGCTCTTGAAAAAATTATAACAACAATTTAAAAAATAACGTTCATTTAATTGCACAAGTTTCCTAAAGTCTACAGAACATTATACAATCAAGTCAAGAACCATATATAAACGTGCACCCTGCACAATGTGTTTTATAATAAGAAGATTAATGTTCCGGGTGGATTCGCGGGCCTGCTCGGAGAGTACAGTTATACGACCCGTCCCACGCTTTTGCACAATTTATATACGAAAAAACTAAATTTGATAAAAACGTACCTACCTGCTCGTGTGGCTTGCAGAATTTTGATATCTTTTGTGAGAAACTTTTTGCTTTAATTTGTGACAATTATACCGGTATATGACTTTTTACCTGTGAGCGTTTTTTGTTTCGATGCTTGATTCCACCGTATCTGACATTTTGCACGACCGTTTGTTTTGGTAAAGTTGCCTTCGGTTTTTAGTTTACTGTTAGCTCCAATGAAAAAAGTTGGTGGAGCATTATACGAAGATAGAAATCATTAATAGAATTCTGCGTTGATTATAATAATAAGAAAAACATTATATGTAAATTACCAGAGCATATTTTTTTCTATAATAAAATACTTTAATTTTGTTGGTCACTGTATACGCTCCCCATCTTATAAGAAAAGCGACAAAAAGCTATCGAACGTCATACCTTAATCGTTAACGAAAAAATTATTAAAGATGTAAACCAAAGCCTATCCACTATCCAGGTAGTCTGATGATATTGCATTTTATTGGAATAGTTGATGTGTCTTAAAAAATCTCTCTGCATTTGCCATTTAAAAAGGAGATGAACAAAAAAAGGTTTGGTAGGCAAAGAATGGCTGCCAAGACCGCGGGAAGGGTTGAAACGTATCAGACAAGGCAAAAAATTATGATAAAATGCAGTTTTATTGAAATTACAACCGATGTTTAGTATTGGCCTGTTCTTCTAGCACCAATTAAGATATTGAAATACATGTTATTTTCAGTTAAGGAATGAATATTTCGTAGTATGTTTACACCTGAATGGTATATATTTAGATTAAGAATGAACGCTTCAAATGTTATATCACAGATAATTTTAATATTGGTGATATTCATCAATTAAAAAATAAAACATGTATATAAATTAACAATTGAAAATATGTACAGAATAGTGTTTTCAAAAAAGACAGGTCACCATTGACTAAAAAATTTTCATAACTAGGACAATTCAAAACAACGCAACTGCATACCCATAAACGTACAAATTGCAGCCAATAATCAAAGCTTTTTATACATGGAAACAAAGCGCAATAAAGAGGGGCATTTTTTTGCCGCTTTCACAACATGTGCAATGTACAATCTACTATCTGACCTACTTACCTACACACTTCCTTTGCATTAAAGGGTTAATATTTAGGCAAAAAAATCAACAGAGATTACGTTACCGAACATATTTTAACAATCGTTGTGTAAGTAATCGATAAAAACGTTTACGTAGGTGTACTCATAGGTTTCGAGGCTTCTTTATGTTGTACCGTAATTTTCACGGTGAAATCGATCGTTTACGTTCGAATTTGAAGTATAAAAATAATATTAGGTATCGAATTGAGGCCATGTAATCGATTTATTGCTAAAATTAAGGTTAGGGAATGTTAGGTTTGTTTTTGTATATTGGGTAATGGTATTCAACGTATCAGGTATCTATCATACCTTAGCTTCGTAAGATATAAGCAAATCATATTTTGTAAATTGCAAAATATCAATATTATACAATTCTTACGTTGTACATTTTCCCAGAAACAACTTAATTGAATATAATGACTAATGGGATTTTAAAAGTGTTGTAAGTTTACTTTTCCAATATATCGCAAATCACAATAAGAGGCTCAGTGGCGTGTCGAGAATCTTTGAAAATAATTGTTTTATTGTTCTCTGCAAAGTTGATGCTGCAAATCTGTTCTTACATGTTTAAAACGATCGATATTTTTATGCATATTCAGTGGCAACTATCACTCTATTTATAAAATCTTCGACACTGGGGTGTTGGTAGTCAACTGCAAGCGGTACCTTTAAAGTAATGGCACAGAGTCGACAAACTGACAGTTCTAATTGAAATACGCCCATATGCAGTGTGTTTTTGCTTAACGTAACACCGGAGGGCTAATCTCGCGACATTTTTTGTCACCTCGTTTTAAAGGGTTGAATCTGAATTAGTTGTAAGTATTTTTTAAATTGTTCAACGCTGGTGATTTATGAGGCCTTTCGACGTCGTAATCTTAGGATAATATTTTAAATCTTAAACATATATATTTATTCTCGATCCATACAATTATGATAGTGTTTTGATCTGTGTAAATATATATTCTTAATTAATAAAATATATGAAACTTTGGAATAAGTAGATAGTAACAGATGGTTTATTATAGATTACACACAGCTAGTTTTAATCTATACCTAGGTAGCTTTCGGTAGATATGGAAATTTTGGGTTAATAAAACATAATTATGTGACGACTAGCCAAACAAGCGCTTGACAGCGTCCCCACGTATCGATATCTGTGAAGGCAGTTGACGCGGGCGACGCGTTATTCTGTAACCACCGGTGTCGCTGTTAAAGCAAACATGTGTTTTAAAACGTTTAAACTGATATATTTTACACCGAAGGGTTGCACTGTGCACATCTCCCGCATGTCGTTTTGCTAAACATAGGTAGGTGGAGTTCAACCCTCTCGTCGGGGCATTATTTTCAAATAATCCCATTTTAATAGGCATTCTTAATAAAACCCACCCCTTGCCGCTTTGTTTTTGTGTTTCCGGTACCGAATTCAGTACTTTGACGTTTTGACAAAACTATGTAAGCGAAACCGCATGTGTTTTAAACGTAAAAAGAAGTTTAGGTTCGCATTGAATTACCAAGGCCGCATGATACAACGGAGATATATTACTTCGTGCGTGACGACGATAATTATTTACATATAATATACGCGCTAATCATATACATCATAATATATTCTGTAGGTATTTTAACTGCCAATACGAGGCCCGGAAATGGTTTCCTTTGTATATGTTGTTTGTTAAATACCTACATAATAAAATGTCTACTGTATATAAAAGATATAGTCAACATATGTGTGCTAATTTATTCGCGATATCGGTAGGTAGATGGCGATTCGAAGTGTGCTCTGTGGCGAGACGACCTCCGATTGGCCGACGCGCGGGAGGGCGATCCTCCTTCCTCTCGCATGATGCGATTCGCAATCCACTACATAGGCAACTCTGGCAAATCGCTCGGCGTCCTGTGTAAATACGCGATGACACGCACACTTCTAAACTTACTGTTATATTCTGTTGTTTGTATCTTTATAGCTTCACAGTGTTAGTGCTATGGTATTGATGTACTAGGCGCACATGAAATCTTGTTTAATAACGTATGTATATCTATCTTGTGTGTTCGGTATCTTACATATTTAATAGCAATTGGACAGATATTATTTTTTCTTCTTATCATTTGGCATATAATGCGATAAAAATGATAAACATCATATTGTGAATTACAAGGTTGTCTACAAATTTAAAATAATTAATTTATACTATATGACTAGAATAGACGTATCAATAATATTCTCAAAGATAATAGGTTTTCAGGAAGTAAATTTACCAGAACAATAACAGGAAGGTATGATGCAAAATAGAAAATAACAATAACGGTAATTCGTGATAACGAAATAAAGTTTATTCTAAATATTTTTAACGTGCGGAGAGAAAGAAAATATTGACGAACAAAGCATTCACTCAAGATTTGCAAACAATATCGTCATTATGTCTAATTAAAACAATATTGCTGAACTATTCTTCGAACACGCTTCAACAACAATAGTTATTGACAATGAACGTTCTATGCCAGAACTGTATTTTGCCAACATAGGATGGCTCATAAGATTAGCAACAATAATTTAAATCCATAAAACTCAAACAAATGAAAAGAATACGGATGTGTTGGGAGTTGGGACACATTGGTAAACTTCTCAGTATCCTCACAACGCAATCACATCCAACTCTAAGACTTGATCTATATACCCTGAATAAATATCGACTGGCCAAAGTTTTCAACGACAAAATAATATAGTGTCGTGATATGGACCGTCACAAATAGATCATCCTGCAATTTAAAGACGTTGTCGCTATAAGTGAATTGTGAAATGATTGCAAAGAGTACTTAAACAGCCGGGGAGCTAATTAGAGTCATCTGAAATGATAACAGACTAGTTATATTAATAGTGGAATTGTATGAGAGACCAGACGATTTCTTAAGTCGAGATAACGATTCAAACTTGTTTCTGAATAAACAGGTGAAGCATAGCCGACGTGAATGGCAGCAATAAGATGAGAAGATCTAATTGGTTCTTGCTTTAGGATAAGGCTAGTAGTAGTGAACTAACATAGACTTAAGATGCAGTATTCTTTTCATAAGGTAGTCTTACATGGGTTCGAGGAAGATGTTTATGCATAGTTTATTTTTCACAAATATATCATTGGTTTTTATCTCTAATCAATATTTACATGTTTTCATACAAAAAATATGATAACATATCTGGTTCAATCCAGTTTCCCAATGTTAATAGGTATTAATAGAATGATATGCTGAGTTATCATTCTTTGTAGTAAAAACTATATAATGTATAAAATTGTAACTCATTTCGCAATTTTGTTTATATCATAATATTATAGAAATATAGTTAAACATATTTTCACAAACGAAATATTGTTAATATAAAGACTTTGTTTATATTTTTTTCATTTCATTTTTATACCAATCAACAGATTTGTGGCAAATATTATGATGGTCAGAATTACAATATTGTAAGACCTACTACATTGTAACCGTCACTTACTACAAAGTAGATAGTAATATCGGTATAATAATATGTTACATTAACTATATTATTCTGTTATCCGCTAATAGCTTTATAAATCAATATTAAGTCGCCTGACATAACAATTAGAAATTCACAGTAAAAATGTGTTTTTAAAATAACAGTATTATTTTAGACAACTAAGTTTTACAACGTCCTACATTTGATTAAGTGCATCAAATCCTACATCAAAAACTTTAAAATATGCAATAATTAATCACACGAATGCAAATGCAAGGTAACGGTCACTTTTACACGTGAGAAAAAACCAAACAAGGCGGTCAGCACCAAACTGCCCACTGGACTAATGATCACAAAACGTTGCACAAAAGCCGCCCCAACTCCTAACAAAAAGTACCAAAACAATGAAGAACAATAGCGGTGGATTTGCACAATACCAAATATATTAATTACCCTTCTCAAGAATGCACGACAATAGCAAGGGGTTTAATAGGCTTAGAGTAAATAAAAAAGCCGTAAAGTCGAAGAAATGACCGCCGTCTGTCCGTTGACCACTGCTTGTTAATCGTCACTGTGAAATTGGATATGACGTTTATGTATTTATGCTTATAAAGGTACTTTTATTCGTAATCACGTTGCATAGTAACGTAATTCAACAGCGCATAATTGACATTAAGATGATTAAATATTACTACTCCAATAATAAATTGCAGGTATTTAGTAGTTGTAAATATGCAACAAAATTATAACATAAACAGTAGATGTAAGTACCACACATTACTATATCTTAATTAAAAATAATAGGTACTAGGTAAAACTCATAGATTTACGTTTAATAACCCGTATTGTATGGACACCTCAAGCTGCTATGATTATTTTTTTTAAATAACCTCCTCACTTGAGTCTTTTGTGCACTCCCCTGAATTAATCTGAACGTTCAGTATCAAGGCTACGTGTGTGAACTTGCTAATCCAAAGTTTGGCGGACCTTCCTGAGTAGTAATACTGGTCAGGCGCGGGTCAGAGGTGACGAACGGACCGATGGGCCCGGTTCTATTACGCGGAGATTTTTTATGTCCGTTTTTATTCATAGTCCTGTTAGTTAAATAAATATTTTTGAAAATATTTAAGTATAGATTTTACAAAGTCTAACTACATTTTTAACAAAAAGGTCTTAAAAATATTTAGTTACCTATTCTCTTGTTTTACTTATTTTATTGTTTTTTCTTTACACGAAAAGTGAAGGTCATCATTTTGTTTAAATTCTCATTAGCAGTTAGCACACATATCCTTGTCCTTTGTTATAGTTAATTTAAAAAAGTAACAACGAAATGCTAATAAAAGATGTTGCAAAAAAGTACAAATATGCGCTCTATTGTGTCGTTAACAATGCAACTTAGATACAGGTGGGGTGGAGAAATGTTGAGTTTTTGCAATGAACAGGTTTGAGGGCACCGCATACTTGCATTTCCTAGCCGTTGGTCACCTCTGACCGATGACCACTGACCTCATGGGATTGCGAAACTACGCCATGCATATTTAACATTGGTATTATCGATCAAAACTCATAAAACTTGCTTGAATTCATATGCCATGAACAATTTAGTAACTTCTACGAGCGCTTATTTTTGTACTGCTTTTGACAATCTAAGTTTGCCAATATTACAATCTCATATATGTAAGAATAGTCTAGTTAGTGATTAGTTCTCGCAGTTGAAAGAAAAACGTAAAAATAATTAATATGCATGGATATTTTGGCCTTTAAAATTTCGTCGTATTAAATTTTAAAGGCCGAAATATCCATGCATATTAATTATTTTTACGTTTTTCTTTCAACTGCGAGAACTAATCACTAACTAGACGTGAATTTAAATTCTTTACTTGTCAATACTTGTTTAGTTACCCAGATTAAAGGTGAAACAAAATGTATGAAAAATGGACCTTAAGCTATAACCTTAAAATGTTATATCCGTGAGTATAACAAACTAAAGCAGATTTAGTTGGTCATGGTCAAACAATTTTATTCGCAACCCCTCCGAATGTTGGGCCGTTGGTCACCCCTGACCACTGACCGGTGACCTCATGGGATCGACAACTTGTACTCGCCATCGTGTGACATTGAACTTAGTTGGCGATGTATTTATATAGTATTGTAATAATTTCTAATTTTGCATAGCTTAAAAGTTTAATATTGTCAACCTTATCCATAATCTTAATATCAATATTGAGGCTTTACTAAGTTTGAACGTATATTTTTAGGGTATTGAAATAGGAAAACTGCCCATAGCAATTAATGTTTGGATGTAGATAAAAATAGATATAAGTATTATTAATGACTCCCTAGAGGTTGCTTTGAAATGTATAAAATACCTATCATAATTAGCTCACAAGATTCAACAAAATATAGCGTTTTACATGAATAACAGTCCGAATGATGGTTGAATAATTGTTAATCAGCGACAAATGTATGTGACATATGCGAAATAATAGTAGTTAAAGAAGTTCTGCTGAAACCCAAACCCTTATAATCCTTAAAGTTATTACGGACAACCTAACATTTTCCCGAGTACAGCTTCGGACCAAAATGCTATAAATTATTATAGCCTTGTATAAGTATGATAATTGTATATTTGGAAATTTCTAGAAAATTTAATTTTCATTTAAACTTTCACATGTTTATCGTACTAACTTTATTATATACTTGAAAAAATCGTTTGGTCATCTGTCTTGGCGCAGGTTGCGAAAGGGTGCAGCAGTACGACCATCCGTTGGTCACCTCTGACCCGCCAACGAATGCAACTCCGTGTGCATAGATTGCATTATATTAAAGTTTAATAAAAGGGTTACGCTATTTAAAAGGAAGAATGCAATTGAATCGATGGACAGAGATTTA
The DNA here is from genome assembly GCF_014839805.1 of Manduca sexta. Taxonomy (NCBI): domain Eukaryota; kingdom Metazoa; phylum Arthropoda; class Insecta; order Lepidoptera; family Sphingidae; genus Manduca; species Manduca sexta. The sequence continues at coordinate 8,657,772 of NC_051136.1, forward strand.
TAATGCTTTTTGAATTTCGTTAAAGAACGTTTTTCGCGTTGATTTCGGTTTATTTAGAGTGTTACCGATCCGTATACGATTTAAATATTATGACAATAAATAATAAAGATGCAATAAGTAGACGGACTTTATAGTTGAATATATAATACTTAAACATGTGAGAAATCTTTCCTTTGTGTTTTTGTTTTGTTTTCACATACCAACATGCAGCGGCTTTTGCAAACATTCGGTTATTCTCTCGCAATTATATAAACAGTCACGGTTTATCGGTAAACGCCACTACAGTGCCTTGTGAAGTCTGATTAATTAATTAAGTTCAAATGTCATTATATTTACATATTTAATTATTCGTTTAAAGTTGCCATTTCTACGCGAGCATATATTAATTGCGTGTTTCGCAATACACTACAATGAGGTTCAACGATCGAGTTGACACGATTGTCGGGTAATACCTGAAATGTCAACGTCCACCTTACATATTCTTAAAGTTATTTATAGTTTCAATTTCAATTAATTGTAAAGCATTGTTTAATTCGTTTATACAATGCCTAAAGTTATGTTCGAAACTACAGATTTACTGAAATAATAATTCTATAAAGTTAGGTACGTATAAATATAAGAATCACCTACATCGGGTAAATATAATATGTTTTATACATTTATAATTAGACACGACAAATAGTATTTTTATACTTTGAATCAATCTGTCACAGAAGACATGTGGTAAATTAATTCATTTTTAGATTGAAGTCGTCGAGATAGAAATAGAGCAGTTTTGGTTTACTCACCACCGGAAATATTATTTTAATTTGGTACCTTTACTATTAAATAATTACTAGTAGACTTAAAATATATTTGGACTTGCATTTTTTATATATTCATTTATATTTGATATGTGAACCTATAAAGCGATATTGTAGCCACAGAGCTACAGTAAAACGAAACGATTTCCATGATTCAATAAGTCCGAGCGTCTAACCGCAAAATCTTAAAATGTAGTTATATCAAAAATTACAACATAAAACGCTATATTTTGTATAAGAAAGTTCGAAGCCAACAAGTTCGTATAGCCTGTTTGATATCAGATTACGAATATATATTCGTACCAATAATGTTGTCCATCAAGGATCCGAACCGCTTGATTTCCAAACTCGCACAATTGGATATTACTGATCAAACTCCCAGCTTCTGAAAGATTTTTTCATGTAATATTTATATAATTGTACAAATAAGCCATATCACACACATGTCGAGCATACGACGCTCCCGCCCTCACGTGGTGGGAAGTAGGAAGCTGTAGTCGTTTTATTGGGAACTGTAATTAAGGAAACTTACGGTGTAATTACAGGGGTGATTGCTAAATATAATTAAACTCTTTCTTTTGGAACATGTACAACTTTATCCGCTTTCTAATGTGACGGGGGGACAAGTATTACGTTTATATAGCACTAGTAGTAATAAGATTTAATACAAATATTTTAAGTAGCACTTTAGGCTTTGAATGCATTTGAATTTACATTTCAATGCTTTTAGTGTATTCATTGTCAGAATTGTATAATGTAGATTGTATCTTTACAATTATTGGAAAAAAATAATGCGCGGTTGTGCTCTGTCACCCAACGTGTAGTAATAAAATCAATAGGTATGTTCTGTTTCTATTGTTACAGTTTATAAACGACCTCGTTATGTAAACAAAGTCTACGAATAATACGGACACTTATCATTATTTAAGCCAAACACTAGGCAATTAGCGATTTGGCCATTTAAAGGGCAATTTGCATAGGCTGATAAGACTATCAGTACAAACTCACATTGTATATTGTTGTCTTAGGTTCAAGAGTGAATTTACTAATAAGTAATGTTTAAATCGCTATTTCTTTAAAGTTTCCTTCTTTAATTAGTTATAGAAAAAGTACAAGGTATTTAAGTGATATAATTTGAGTTAATTCTATGAAATAACATATCGTTATAGGTAATATATTATGTAACTCAATGTAAAATTGAAGTACTTACCAAGTAGCATCCTTATTCACAAGCAAGCTAATATGGTATTAGTTAATTTGAATATGATTATATCTATTTAGGACTAGTTGCTCAAAATATAAATGACTGAATGAAGTTTTTAATAAATTGGTGATATTATAACGGGTTTCCAAATTTTTTTTAGTTTACAAATCATCAAATCTGTTATTGCACTGCGTCGCTTTTCTAAACCTTGGCTAATAACACAGAAGTGATCACTTACGGGTTACTTATTTTAAATAGCTTAGGCCATACAATTGCTTTCTTTTTCCTGGTAATTTCTAAGATCTAACTGTTTTACACAAACGTGTATATATTTGTATTAATTTATTACATTTGTCTAATAGACATACCATTTTTAAGTCTGACATCGTATCGATGTAGCCATTCTAGAATTATTTCCATATTGCATTTTTATAAATTTATTTAATTAATATCTATACACGTCACATTGTGCATACTGACCTAATAACAATGTTTACAGACAGCAATTACTTTATTGACAGTAATCTCTCGTAAATATTGTCACATAATTCACCACATTATGTATCTATCCAACTCATATTGACAATTACTGCTATTTCTTTGTTCTTAATTTTACCAACCTACTCTTAAATGTGATAACCTTATGCAACGTAACTTAACGAATTTTGTAATTAACTTGGGGAAAATACACTGACGACTTAAATGATTCTGAACATGTAAATTTTAGTATTTATTAATACATAACGATTTTTGCTGTGATAAGCATTAATTGATGTGCGTGTTTGCGACATCAAATCGTTTTTAATTATCTGAGAAAAATCTTTTATATGTACGCTATTATCACACTTGGTTATGACTCTACGTCGTAATTTAAATATAGGCCAGATATTTATGGTTTAGATATAGGCATCTACATCTTTGTTTGACATAAAGGCGTTAATTAGCTAAAGAAAACTGTTAGAAATATTTGAAGTAGTCCAGGAAGTTTGATGACGTGCGCGTGCGCCTCCCGCGTGTTGCCGGCCGGGCCTCGCCACACCGCGCCGCGCCGAATGCGCTGCATGTTGAGGCAGGCCCGACCGCAGCGCCCGCCCGCGCTCTGTCTGCTGCACATTGAACACTGCACGCCCGCATACCGTCGGCATGTTTCATTAAACAAATTATTAATGGGTTTTTGGGTAAGATTCTAAAATGGTACTATAGAAGGTGAAGATGAAAATTGTTTTAGGTTAGGAATTGATGAGTACCGTAGTTAATATTGCGCTGAAGACAAAATTTGATGTGGAACATTTCCAGCAATTAAGTATATGCCGCTACTTGAATTCATATTTCATCCAAATAAAACGTATTTTCTATAAAAGTACTCATTATAAACATTTACATTATATAAATTTAAAAGGGCGCGCTATTGCGTGAAACTAGATTTTAGGTAATATTGTATTAGAGATGTACTTAATTCTCAGGCATTATGATTTCTTATGTTAGACATTAAAATTAAACTATTTTTCCGATTTTATCGCGGTTTTAATATTTTCTCAGGCACTAATTTATTATCTACGTAAAAAACAATGCAAATTCTAGTATAAATAGTAGCTAGGCAATATGCTATGACAAATTTCCTGGCATGAGTGTGAATATTTTTCATGTGAACGGTACAAAGTAAATTGACAGCAGTACATAGTAACTTTATACGTCGATAGGAACACCAAATAACGGTAAACGATGCGTTTGTATTGGTCCGGCGGCGTAGCTGTGGCGATGGCCGGCTTTCGATGCGGTCTGACGACTGACCTCGACTCTATCTACTTCATGCAATCTCTTCATTCATCTAGATTACACACGAACTGTAGAACATGTATAAGTAGTACATTATTAAAATTCAAACATCGAATAATAACAAATTGCATGATATTACTCAATACTTGCATACTTATTCAACATAATTTACAGAAAAATGTGGACTCGCGTGTGATTAAATGCGAATATAGAATACTAGTTATGCATTATTTTGTTGAGTCTGCGAAAGTTACAATACAACATATACAAAAATGCTGAGTCATACATAATATGATTACAAACAAATGACATAACTATCTGTATAATAACCTTAATACAAACAGACGAGTGTCGTTTGATTCGTTCAATAAAAACGCCAGAAACGAAGCAACAGTGACTAAATGGTAAAATCCGGTTGGCGGAGTAGCAATACTGGTTAGCGAGATTCGGCAGGACTAGTAGGGGTGTGGAAGGACCAAGGGCCAAGAGGGGGGTGCAGTAGTGGGCGGCAGAAGTGCAATGTCCTCGCTAACATCGGAGGGACGCCTTATTTGTGTTCTTTTTGACTTCATACTACTGCGTTTTAAACAGACGATCGAAAATTTTTGTATGTACTTATTACAATTTGTTTCCAATTTATTTTCTAATAAAGAAAGCCATACTAAATATGCAAATTACATTGAATCACCAGTAAGTACTATAAATAATATAACTCACATATACGTATAAATCACAATATTAACACCTAGAATATTATTATGAAACAAACTAAAATTAAATTTTTCAACAAATTTAAAACTATGTCAAGAGATAGTTTTTTTAAGGTGACGTATACCTTGCAGTATCAACTCATGGCGTCGTGCATTTAGAAACGTTTTTAATTAGTGACATTTGGAGTCGGTGTCGATGACCAACAGAAGGGAAGCTGAAGCCATAATAGTGGCCACCACCCAATGAGGGTGAATCCTGTTAATATTTTACATAGATAGTTACACCGCAATATACACTTGTATAAGTACCTGTTTAAAATCAATTGCCCTTATACAATTTATGTAATTAAAGCTACATATTTTTAAATTAATGTACATCGCCTTATGTAAAGTAGAACTTATGTAGAGCGTCTTGTAGAGATACGTATTTACGAGAAGTTTGTAGTAATTATATAACTAGAACGAAATACATGGTAAATTATGTTTCGTGTACTAGTAATCTATCTTAAAAAAATAAAGATTTACAAGTATTTTTAACGATTAATTCAAAATAGGTTTTGAAAATTCTTTCGATTAGCTTCGAATTCTCGAACGTTAATGTTCATGCGTCCGTAAATCTATTAATGTCGTAATAGGTTTAATTGCATAAAAATTGGAAAATCAGCTAATTATTAATAGAGACAAACACCTTTATCGCAACTATATGAGTTTATTGATTACTGCGCAGTACGCGGTTTTATCTCGCAACGTTTAATTGATTATTTGCAATTAAGAATCGATTAAACAGGTGACAGGTCACGTTCGGCAACATTCGTCTTTGATAAACGTTTTGTAAATGGTTTAACAATGGAGTCTGCAGCCAGTTTTGTGCATGTTACTGCGCTCTTGACAAACGCCAATATCCAAATATCAACGTTTATATTTTGTATATTATAATAATACGTTTCAATGGTCATAAGATGAATTATTTATTCCTAATATTAATACTGATTGACTTGATTGCAAAACAAACAATCAAAACACTTTACTAAGCATTGGTAGCAATGGATTATCATCGAGTCGATCGATTGGTACAGTCATGCCACGCTCAACAATAAGTATAACGTCTAATAGGGACCAATTGTTTCAACAGCTCCGTGAGCTTTATTTGCTACGTATACATTATTCTTTTTAAATTTACGTTTCCTATGTTTTCGTTCAGTCAACAGTACAGCTATAAATATTGGATTCATGAGTGTTATCATATAAAATAACCCAAGCGACGATGAATGTTTTGTGTTTCGAAGTAAATTAAAAATCACTTGGCTATTTAGGCTTCCAAATATCGGACAGGCGTGACTCGTAAGTGCATAGGCGCGACGTGGGACGCGCAGGGCGGGGGAGGGCGAACCGAGTGAGGAGGGGGGGGGGATATTAGGAGGCGTCGAGCTGCAGAGACTTGACCTTGAGGCAGGATCGAGCCGATACTCGCGGTCCCTGACCTGACTATTTCGAGTGGCAAGTGCGGCGCTGCGCCATGGCCGCCGCGCTGCATGCAATGTGCATACCGAAATAACCGCCGTATGTCGCCCCGCCCGCGCCAGACACCCGCCTCCGCCACCTCCGTCGCCGCCACCAGGATGTACTGCCTTATACCCATGCACGGCACGCCTATCAGCCGAGGTGAGGGGAAGGAGTTCTGTTACTTAAAGCCGATTGTAAACAACGTACCCCTTTTGATGATTCCTGCGCTTGTTACAAAATTTCATCTTTCATGTCTGTTTCATGCATTCATAAAATATTTCTGAACTTTTATTGTTTTGAGCTATAACATTGTAACATTAAATAAAATACTGAAGACGGCTATGAGAAAATAAGACACCGGGACGGACACGATCAGAAAGTTGTATAATACGGGTAGGTATAAAGCTAAGGCGGCGCGGCAAATGTCAATCCGATAGTTTAATGGAGGGTGTTAGAGTAAGCGGTGAGAGCCGAGGCCCGAGCCGCGTCAGTTTGATAGACGAGGGAAAGGGTCTGTCAAGGTTGCAGCCGCTGTACTTTCACGCGATGCGGCATGCACTATGCATTCGTTGTGCGCCGATGTTTTCGGCCTGAGTCTCCTGACCACGCGCCCACGCCCTCATTATTTCTCAAAGACCTCATTTAGTTGAATTAGTCTTGTAACCATGAACAGAGATTTTGTACTGATAAATTCTTACAGCCACTGATTTTTTTTTTATGTAATAGTGTAATGTACCTATGTGCATTGTAAGTGGTATCTACATAATGTGCATACGTATGTGCAAAAACAATACCGGAGCAAAGTCCTGTTCCAATATAATTCATGTGAGGGTTATTCGCATTCTTGCAAGTATTTTAATGCAAGTAATTATATCACAAAAAATAATTATTTCCGTATTTTATTATTTTACTAACTAAACTATTTCTCGGCCCTGTAGCCAATTTATCCGTGTCACAGGTTTAGCATGCTAGTCACACCGGCAGTCTAAATAGGCCAACGATATGAATTTTACGACGTGCATTAACTAGTGCTCGAAGTTCATCCCTGCAGAGCTCAGCCGCGTCGGTGCGCGGAGCATGTCTGACTAATCTGTTGCGCCTGCGCATCACTCAAGGTCACTGGCCAGCAGTAGCGCGCCCCATAGACCGACTTTAACTACTCGTTAATCGCGTCACTTGTTCCATCATATTAAAAATGTTCTCAACTTGCATTCATTTAAGAAGCAAAATAAGTATAAAAAAAAATTACCAAAATATTAAGTAGGTCAAATAGATAATGGCAATTGCGTTTATTAATAGATAATAACTATTTTACAAGTTTATTTTACTTCTATAACTAAAATATATTAAATACTGATTAAATTAAAGTTAGATTTAAAAGAACTAAAGAGGATTTATCAAAATTAAAAAACTTATTGAAATGATGTAAAGCAATAATTAGTGCAATTTGTTTAAAAATATTTTAGTATGAATACTTAATGAACACATCATATTCGAGTCAAAATTAATATTTTAAATATCCTTAAAGTTATAGACACGTTAGAGAAGACGTTGTGAGCGTTGTGATTCGTGAGGGCGCGCGGCCACGGCGGGGCGAGGGTGGCCGACGGGTTCTGCCGAATGACTTTGTAACGTCCGGGAGCGCGGCCATCGACCTGCCCAATCTCCGCCGCATTAGCATAGCGAGCAATATTTCGTGTCTAGCCAATCCCTTGTGTGCGACTGCGTATAGATACAGCCACATTACCACGCACCATAAACTCACTTTAAAACGCTCCATACTACGTTTCTTTCACACACGACTTCACTCACATATCACACATCATATTTATGTTGTCGAGAATTATTCCAATGGTAGAGGCGATGTATGACACATTCTTGTGTGTGCGTAGTTGCGCTAGAGTCATCGCCAAGGTTTGTATGTGTTTGTGTCTACATGCTGATAGATTAAATACCAGCTCACATTTATAATTCTCCTATGCGTCTGCTGTATTGTGATAAAAACTTAGTAGGAGTTATGTTTGTTTCGTATTGTGTTTTGTAAAACTATTGTTTATTATAAGCTATCGCAATATTCGCGAATGTCTGATTTTGCACGCACGTTGATGTCTTTTATAGCAGACATATTTTAAAATATTTTGTTAGGTAATTCTCTCTTGTGTTTTCAATAAAATTTGTTGATAATAATACGTCTTAAATTAACACCGTTATCAGAAAAATACTGTAATAATTAAACTTGTCCTCATATAAAAGTGAATCGTGACAAAGGAAAATTCTCGAAATTTCATAGTTTTAGCCTTCCTTTATTGTTTGTCATTGATGTACACAAATTATTCACAGATGTGTGCACATTTGTTATGTGTTTGTGAGACATGTGTGTGCGAGTGTGGGAGAGCGCGGAATGCGGCGACGGCGCTGATATAATTTTGGGTTCGTAGTCGCGTTTGATAAAAAGATCAAGTTCAAAGGGGCACATCATACGAGTGATATGTGTTGTATAGAAAAGCTTGCTCGTTGAAGGAAGACATAAAATTAATCGATTTTTACACATCATTGGTAACTTCCACATGTTTATTTGTTAGATTTTATTGTTTTAACTATGACTTATGAGTGGTAAGTAGAGATCCGAATACAAATTGTGGAATCGCCTCATTATTGTAAACAAAACTAGCGAAGAAAAATATTTACTTATATTTATTGTTTTTTAATTAACAAAAAACGTAAACAAAGATTAATCAGAGCAACCAGTTTTCGTAACAAGAATCAATTATTAGTTTAAAACGTGCATAATCGACTGCGGTAGCCGAACAATTGTCACAATAGCTCTTATTGTTCGAAAATCGTAAAAAGATTTGCATCTATTTGCATACAGTGTCAATAGTCGGTGAATGGCACTTGTATTCGCAGTTCGCACCATCCCGCTTTATGATTCCGCATCGCCCAACCCTCCATCGCAACAATGAGTCCTTTTCGTACCTGCGAAGTCGTTTTTTTCGGACTCATCATAAAACTAGTCATTGCGTAATTTTTCCGCATTGTGTAAACCCTTTCCGTTTGTTTTTATTGTACCCCTTTATTTAGAAACGTCGGCGTCTTTGCGAAGTCTGCCGGAGTTCTGCAACATTTGAGGCGAGCCATAAAATAATAAAAATTGCGCTATTCTCCGCAGAAATGTTGCGCAAAGGGTTTAATACTGCGGGTTAAAATTTCTCTTTTATTCGTAGCCATTAGACGTACGTAACGGTAAACATATTTTAAAACATTTCTACTTGAATAACGTAATGGAAGGCGCATTATACGAGATAAGTAAAATGTTTTCACGCGACTAATATTTATCACGAACGGGGTATCCAACAGTTAAAACATTTCTGTAAATGTAACCTAAACGTAAAAGCTTTTGTGGTATAAATTATAATATATTCATAATACAGATACTGTAACTACAAAATTATTGGTAGTATTTAGAAATTTTAATATTGAAGTATTACGTTGACATTACCCTTTACGCTACTGATATAAGTATATTACAAATTGTCTTTATACACTGTTTTACCAATCATTTTTAGTAATAAGTTTAAACATTTTCTGAACCATGCAAGCAAAGAATCCTGCATTCATAATTATTATAAAAGATATATGGAGAGCGAGTAATAGAGGGAAGCTTACTACACGTATTCAATGAAGCTAGTTGATCGGAGCGCGGCATTATGAATAATCAACATTAACGTAGAGCTGGCAAATGACTTGTCACCGTGGACAAAAATTAGATGAAGATGTGCTACAAATAAATTCACAAAGTTGATTTTTACCGTTAATTATTGACAACACTGTATGATGTTGAAATTGCTGAAGATAATAAACAAATTAATTTCTAACTTACCTACCTGTGCCTTATTACTATTGTATATGCTATTTAAAACACAATATTGAAAAGACAGAAGAAGGCGGCTCAGTTTGAGTCGATCAGGATCATAGTATCAAGCCTTAATAACTCTTAGCCACTCTTTATTTTGTTAGATGTTACGTATTATTATGCCACAATTACAGTAGGGCGTGCATTATCTTACTAAATAGTACGAAACAAACATGAATGTTTTATTAGAGAGGTACCAAACTTCCCCATTCAAAATGGTAGGTACTATCAGAAGCTCTACACAGGATGTTGATGTAAATGTATTCGTAAAGCAGTGAATGTAGGTGTATTTAAAGTTTATATCACTAATAGGCTCTTTTATAAGAGTGCATATAAATCCACCAATAAAATACACTATTGAAGGTAACATGTTACATTTCTCACATTTGCCAATTATAATTATTTTAAAGTATGCACATAATAAAATACAATGCTATTTAGTATTAACCCAAACTACATGTTATTTTTAATACCTCACAATAGTCGTGGCTATGCATGTTTTTTATGTATTGATTGTTTGTTTTCGATGCATTCAAAGGTCCTTTTCAGCGAGTGCTAACTCTTAACGATTTTTAACAAAAGACCTAACTGTTTCGTAGAAATAAAACTTTCTAAAGTTATGTACGTAATGATAAAAGGCGCCGACGTTTAATATGATTCGTTTTCAAAGGTTCCGCTTTATGGCATCCCAAACCTTTCGCTGACCGTACATTTCGTTTGTGCAAAATTTTCTATCTCTTATCACATACATTTGCTGCGTTTTTTAACACAAAGGCTTTATTATCGGAACAATGTCGGTCATTGTTTACGAACCAGTTCTTACCTAGAACACCTAAATATTTGCATTTACAAAAATGCTAGTCTTGTAGTGTATAATGGGTTCACCCATAATTATTGTTATTGCTATCTATTGTTTGGACATTCATATACCTACAATATGTAAAGTATTTATCATTGATCTTTGTATTCACACAGCTAAATGGACTGAAAATAATGAAAGTATTCATTCAACCCGTGCCAATCAGATATGTCCATTATGGTAAAATTTATGTAGCCACCATAAATTGTGGAGTGGGCATCAGAAAACGTTTTACTGTTTGACATGGCCGAAGCAAATGACAAAAGTCAATCTACACATCAATCGCCAAACATTGGAAATTCGGGAGGCAACACGCGACTACTCAATAATGCACGAAATATCGATGTGGGCCATCACCACCTTACCACCTCACCACCACCGGTCTACGCGAAGTGCGTGTACGTGGACACATCCCCATTCGCCTACTTTTTGTCTACATATACTCCTAACGTAATTGCTTCGATTTATAACTTTACATTTAATTTCTCAGCATTTTTTTATCCAACTACAAGTATCGATCTAACGGAGGTTTTTCGCGGGTATATTACACGGGTATATGTACGTTATGTACTCATCAGTGGCGAAGAGTGAAATTTCCGAAAGCGAATTCGACACAACATATAATATGAATAAATGCAGTCTACAAAACGTTCTAATGACAATCAGATTTTACATAAATTGTGGAAGGGAACCCGGCAGGAACCGGGTTATATGGACCTTTCGCCACTGCTACTCATGGTGTGTTATATATCTATATATTAATACGTGAAGAAAAATCTTTTAACATCTTTTTAAGCACATTACGCACACCGATGTATGTACGATTTGAAAGAATTAAAATTTATATAGAGAAGTTCTGCAACATATTTTTTTTTTTGTATAATACGTGTTTACTGCGATAATGCGATTGTCGAATTTCGGCCACTGTACGACACCTGGTTTTAATTAACAATCAAATGCAATACTTTTGTGATAATATTTGTAAGTTATATAAAGAAGCATAATATACATATAAGCCGCCAAAGCATAAAATAGTCATAATTACTAGCGTAACGGTATAAGATGAAAATATGAACTTGAAAGTGTCATTTCAATTAACTGGCTGATTAAACCTGTGGGGTATCCGGTCACCTACAATGTGAAATTTAGCACAGAAATAGCTCTTTTATGATCAGTAATTATAAAACATGAATTATACACAATCCAAAAACCATTAAATTTTGATTGACATATTCCATAAGCTCATGAACTAGCTTTATATGCAACAAAAGCTTATTATAAATTATAAATTGTGTTTTAATATCATAATATTGTCATAATTATTAACGCGAGCATTACTCATCATTTGCGGCAATGTTTCAATATATTACAAAAGTAAAGTTTACGCATTCACTCAAGTATCAAGAATTTTGACGAGACATCTAATATTTACTAAATTGTCCGACATCCTTAGTGACTTGTGTCAGTCGATGAGCGTGTGGGTATGTTGATTTTGGTGAAGCGGCTAGCCAGTGGGTGTCACCGGGAAAAGGGGTTGCCAAATGACACGTATCAATTATTCACATTAATTTCCACTACACATTTGCGTGTGGAAGACAAATAGTCCTTTGTCATCGAATGCCGTGGATATTTATAATTACTGTGTGGGGCGAAATCCTCCTTGAAACAAAGTGTGTGTTCTTAAGGTTAACGCTGTCTTTTCGTATTAAATGTACCTGTTGTTCCTTTCTACATCAATTTATATTATTTTCTAAATGCGGTTCTGCGTCTATAAAAGTATGCTTTAGAGATTAAGCGTAATGTATGCAAAGATAATATAGCTTTGTATTTATGAAACATTTTTTGGATTTTACACAATACTTTGAGATTAGCGCATTTGAACAAACAAAAACATTATAGTATCAAATATATCTAAAAAATTAGTTTCCTAATTTTTAACTAAAAATTTTACGTTACCTACACTTCCTAACTTGTTCTTTACTGATCTTGGAATTATATTTGTTTCCTCTGTTGATAGAGCATTACTCCAGTAATGCTGGATATTGACTGTTTGACCTTCATAAACCATGGCTAAGTTTCATTAAACTTTATTCGTTAGTTGTCAGGACGCAGTGCGAGTCCACCTTGAGTTTGTTAAATATTTTTACCCTGATATGGCCGTCTGATTATAAAAGCGGATGTATTACTATCTCATCATATTTGCGGTAGTTGTCGTGAGTTAAAATGTGTTGTATTTAGACGACAACATTTATATGATAAGGACGAGGCCATGTTTCAATATCATTCAAAGAGCTGATACCCTTGCATTAATTTGTGTTGTCAATATTTTGCGCCATATAATGAACTGTTAAAAATTGTGAGTCCATCGGGTTGAGGGTGGTACACTCGGCGTCGGTGGCCACGGCGGTCGGCTCCACCACCGTGGCCCTACGCTTCAATTATTCAAAGCGCGTATTTTGGTCACGAGGACGCGTGGACGTTCAGCCCACTACCAGCAACCGACATGTTGTCAACTTTCAATATACACCAATTGAAAAGGGGTTGATTTAAAAATTAATGAACTAAAAACGCACGCATATGGACATAATATTACACGTTCCACGATGTCGAGGTCAACGATATACTAGATAAAAAGAAATCACTTAGCGCTAAGGTAAACTACCATTAATTTATATGCGGCGGTTTGCGCGAAGGTTCTGCCACTATCTACATAATCCTATCACTAAATGAACGATACAAGTTTGTCTACCTTTCCATGTACCTATTTATATTTATCTTACATAAAAATATCAACATATTAGCGGTAAAACCTTGGCCTCAAAATCTTCGACTAGCCTCGGCGGCATGTTGTTGAACAATCTGTTTAGGTTGAAAATATCGCAACCGAATAGATAATAATACGTGTGTATATTATTTACATCGTTTATTTAAATTTAGTTCATTTTATAAACCCGTCCAATATAGAAACTACGACATTATTATTGTGTTTAATGATTACGTAAAACAAATCACTTTTATTATATAATAGGCAAATATATGCTATACTATGTTTTTTTTCTTATATTTGTAGGTATGATGAGTACTAGGCTAACAGAAGTGTTATCGAGCATATCGGTGTGTGCGAATTTAGCTTATTGTGATAGGTAGAGCGAATTGGTAACGCCTACTCGTGAACGATTTGCCAAAATGAGTCATCGTCGTCACTGGTCGGCCCAACATATATGCCTAACAGTATGTGTACGTCATCATATATATATATACCCAATCAGAATAAAGAGTTACGAATATCTGTATATAGTTTATGTGATCCTAGTAGGAATGTGTCCGTTGGTTTGAAGGTTAGAAAAAAGGATTTTTATAAACAATGAAAATAGACCAAAATATAGTTATCTACAATGATATCTCTAACGTAAAAGATTATAAAAGTGACCTTAACATAGACGGAGATATAAGCATTAATAAAACATTGCGTTGCGCTATTATATTTTATTTAGATACCTATTGTATTTTTCCTCGTCTCATTAGTCGTAACGAAGGTCTATTATTTGTATCTTGTTAAGAAGTTAATTCGTTACGGCATCATAAATATTTAGAACCATGCACAAAATAATAGTACACATTAAAATAATATGTTGTTAAAATAAGATCAAACATTTGTGATGATTAAACATGTCACAATCATGAACAATTATGATATTATGTATCTATCTTAATACTTCCATCTATTTATGCGCCCCTGGTATGAGTGTGCGAATTTGATCATTTGACTTTGCCAAAGTTCACTTCCTTACGTTTTGATTTTTGAATAGTTTATTATTCTTGTCATAATGGTGTATGTCAAATCAAAATGAATAGTAAAATTGAATTACAGTTCAATAGAAATTTGCAAAAGCAATGGTTAAACGGCGTGACGTTGTGTTAGAACAACATAGACATTATAATTTGCGCACAGTGATAAATTTTAGCGAGACACCGCTTCCAATGTTATATAGTCCTAGTACAATTGTGCGAAATTTACGTAATTTTATGCCCGCCCATAACAAAATCATTTTTTGCAAGCGCACGCGCCACTTCGCAGACATCCGTCATTGTTATGTCATTATTACGGTGACTGCACCATAAAAGTGGACGTGGTATTATTATAGCGGCTTTGAATTTCTTTCTATCTAGGTCGGGGATACCCCTTCATTCACAGAATAAACACAGTGAACACACACATACATTATACATGTGCGAATTTTAACGCTAGACAATTTTGTCCTTGTCTTGTCTCTATAGGTATAACATTATGTAACCGTAAAGATATATGTATGGTAAAGGACTTGTTTCAGAGTGCTTCGTTTAAACAAATATTATTCTTACTAATACTTTAAACGCAAAATTGTTTGAAAGTTTGGCTTTTCAGAAGTAGCCTAATCGATGAAATTAGAATATTTTCATTCCGAAAAACTACACAGAGAGACATTTATTCAGGGAAAGTCCCTCGCTCGAGCGGAACCACGGGCAATTCCTACTTGTATTGTTTATTTCATTGATTTTAGCTGGGTCTAATATAAAATTGACACAAAAAGAATTAGACGAGTGGATAAATAGAATGTTAGGAGTCAAAAACCCAACCCATATACTAAATAGTTAGCAGTACGCTATAATATAGTTTTATATATATTATGCCGTGTAAATAATGTTATTGTGTAAAATCTATAGTGTCAAAGAATAGACCGTACGTTAAAATAAAAAATAACTTCTGCTGCCTGATGTTAATAATATCGTTAATTATAATGTAAGTATCACATAGAACATTTTGAGTGTGAAAGAGTATCGGAATTTTTTGTTTGAGCAAATTTATGTGCAGTATCAACAGGACAGTGTGTTATCGCGCCAATGGGCGCCGTTATCGGGCGTAGTACGCATTTTATCTGCGCCTACAAATCGTGCGTGTGCATTGCGTTTCGCGCGATACGCACTCTGCCTACTCGCACGTCGCACGTTCCCAACCATGTTGCACAAAAATGCTATTTGCTTTCGCAAACGAATTATCAATTTTTTATAGAATTCACAATACGTGAGAGTTGTTGAGAAATACATATGTGCGTAACGCACATGTGAAACTGTGATGATACCGCACATTGTTGCACGTTGACTAACCTCCTTGATACCAAGTTTCAGGTCATTTGCTCGAACAAAGAAAATTTACAATTATTATAATAGATATCGTAATATCGCAGTCGTATGTCAATAATGTATCAAATGTAAAAGTATGACTGTTTTAGATAGTGGTCGAGCATAATTTTGAGAACAATAGGTGGAATTTTAAAACTACCCTAGATACAGTGAAGGAACCACTGATAACCCACTGAATTGTAAAATATTGGTATAATAATCTCATGAAATGATATAAAGAAAACCTCTGATTAAATTGCAATATACATTAAATTTAATAATAAAAGAATTAACAAAAAATCGTAATATATTTTTGCATTACAACATTAGTAATTACAACCTATAGTGATTATGAATATCGTGATTATTTTGTAATTGGTAAATATGTTAAGAGTATAGATACAGGTCTATACATACGATATCCACAAATTTCCAAATATTCGGAGGCAAATCTATTTTTGCTTAAAATTGTTTTATGTTCAAATACATTGCTGATAAACACGCCCCTATAAATATTTGTTAGATAAGTTTTAGTATTGCAACATTTCGTTAACTATACTGAGCGGATCGTTTCTATTAAAACGTATCATATCTCTACCAAGAAGTGCATCGCGATAACGATAACAAAGTGACAAATTGCAATACTAATCGTGGATGTGCGCAGAAACTATTCTGTTATGAAATTTAGAAGTTATGCTAATACGGACCATTTCATTATTTTTCCTGGGTATAATGTATGAGGTTTTATTTTTTCATTTCGTGAATGTCTAAAACAATATTAATACTCCTCGTTTTACTATAAAAAAAACCTAACTCCTTCGAATTTTGAAATAAAATCGTAATCAAAAGAAAGTATAAAATAAATATTTATTCTTTCGACGACACCACTTCTAAAAAACAAACAAAGCAACATTTTATTTAGTCTTCATATAAAATAGTTTACGTAGAGACACGAGGATCAAGTCACATTTGCCAACGATATAGTCATGGGCAATCTTTTTGTGATACGAAATTGGGAAAAGGGTTTAACCCTGAGCCCTTTGATGCGGGTCCAATTGGATATCGACAGGAGAACATATTCGTCTGTTTTTTGCCGTTATTCGTGTGTAATAAAAGTGACAGTTTATTAGATACTAAGTAATATTTATTATTTGTTTTTCGAATTGCGCAACAAAATAATGTGTTTCACCCAATATCCATTAGAAATCTGAATACTCTCTTTTACACTGTAGAAGAATTATGGTAACAACTAACAGATATTATTTAAATATTGGTTGTTATTCCACATAAACATATAAATAGACAGTTAAGAATCAAGAAAACAATAGAACAGGTTTATCGGTTTTTGAATTTAGAACCTGGTTTTTGCGTGTCATATTATTCATAACTAATTATAGGATACCCTTATGTCGTGTCTATTTCTCTTACAACCCTGCAATGTTTACTGTAGCGGCCCGGCTCTGAATAAAACGATGCAATTATAATAAAAATACAATTTTGACCACAACCCTCTAGCAAGTAAACGAGGGGTGTTTGCGAATAAAGCGCCCGTAAAACGTATTAAACCTCTATGGTTCTGTATTGACATATGTCTAATAATATTTTGTGTATTTAACCCATATCTATAACAAATGCGAGAGCTTAGTGAAAAAATAAAGACTAAAAAAATTTGAGGAAATAAAAGATTTAATAACTGGATACATAATTAAGCAAAAATATGTTTTCGTATATTAACCAATATTTGCTCTCTGTTAAGTATTTGTGTCCAAAAATAACAGCCTAATATTCTATGTACTGAATAATTCGTTTCACGTACATATATTCAATATCTTAAATTAACTATGCCTTCATTAATCCAAATCAAAAATTTTTTGCATTTACCTTGGAGTTACAACTGAACATTAAATAATGGTTTTCATTTTTCAAAAATTGTTATTCTCCGAACATGCTATCGGAAACAAGTTTATTGCGAATGATACCTGTAATTATGGCAGTGCTATCTATCGCGGTGTCCATCTATTCTCACCCGACCACCGCACCGCCGTTATACACGCGCGACGGAAATAACGTATGCTTATACTATTACACTATTGATTTTACTTCATACTACCCCTTCGTTTATTAAAAGCGACATGCTTTTCGCCAATAACATATCCCTGTAATTAACAGAATGCATTGGTTTGTATCGGAGTTTTTATCGAATTAATAGCTCTAGTAACCTTTCGGTGTATGTTAACTGCGCGGCAAAATAACTATTGCGAAAGATGTTTCAAATGTAATAGATACCCACATGTTAGGTGTTTCGTTTCGTTACGAAACTATGGCAGCTTTTTCAACATTTAGCGACATCGACGACTCGTAATTCCGA
Source organism: Manduca sexta (assembly GCF_014839805.1). Classification (NCBI taxonomy): domain Eukaryota; kingdom Metazoa; phylum Arthropoda; class Insecta; order Lepidoptera; family Sphingidae; genus Manduca; species Manduca sexta. Next base: position 8,676,068 of record NC_051136.1, read on the forward strand.
GGGCGCTATTACATCTCATTAGTGATGGGTGTGACGACGCACTAATAGCTATCCTATTTTTACATAAAGCAGACGGTAAATAATGGAAATACTTACGACCATCATGATGCAACTAAGTATAAGAATCTCACAAAATATCACACGAATACTATCTACTTTCCAATGCATTTTAAAGTATCGTTTCGGTGCAACGACCAGCGTGCGCCGATGGGACGATTTCTCGCGGCTAGCAGATCGAGTCCGCCCAAGGACGTCCACTTGGAGCCGGCGCACGGACGCAATGCACCGTATCTTAAAATACAAAAGTACCATATTCGATTGCAATGCAGCATTGATAATCCCCTGGCCTAGTTGGTTAGAAAAATGATCCTGTATAAAAAAGTAAAAAAGTAGAGAGCCCGCGGTTGTTTTATTTTGTTGAGGTACAGGCGGCGACAACATGGCCGCGAGACGGGCAGCGAATTATCTTTGGATATACTTTATAAGATTCTTATCACGCTGTGTTGGGTAGACACCACCGTTGTATAAATTGAGGGGCTAATTTTACTTTATAACCACGTGCATTCCAAGGGTATACGAAATTTTGAGTGTATGTATTGAAATATTCTAAAAAAGGAATTGATATTATATGAAAGTTCGTTACGCGCCGCCCTGTCTGCGAGGCAGGTGCTCGCCGATATTTTGACAACCACATTTAGCAGAATCATTTTTTTTATAATTTGATATTTTTTTAGTACTATTGACCCATTTTTAAAATAGTCAATGGTATCTGTAACTGTGACACTTGCATTATTATTACATTGTTATAAGGGATTATTTGAAAACGGTTTTATAGTATTTTATTGTTAGTATTATTTATTCATTATGTGATTCAAATTCTCGTCAGGCATTCATAGAATATTATATACCATTTCTAAATTATTTAATTAAATTTGCAAGGGGTGTTTGGAGTTTCCAACATCATAATAAAAATTCAAATTCTAATGGTCCTAGGTATTAGACAATGGGAGGAAAGAGATTATTGTTTCACCTCGGTCCCGGGGAGTTTCGCTACAATGAACCGCATCCGGGGTCGGGCGTGGACTCCACGATCGCAGGACCAGTATGAATACATTAGATAATACCCACACTGCGTTGGCGTTTTTATAACACACTCAATTGTTGTGGACTACTTTTTGCTTGCCGCCTAAAATGTATAACGAACTCTACGTAGTACGTAAGCTATATTATTATACACAGATATAAGATAATCAAAAATATTTATAGTTACTAATTGTCCAGTGATCGAAATTCAACAATCTTATTTAATAAATATGTAACACATTAATTTTATATTTGTTTACTCCTTTAAAATATCAATTTAAGTACTTATGCTAAATATCACACCCCGCTCGCGCATTGTGCTTGAAGAGGGGTAGGTACAAAATTTTATCTCCATGTAATAATATATAGATGAATAACAAATAAAATTATTTAATCGTTGATGATAATCGTATAGCGGACCTTTGATTACAATTAATGACGTTCTATGATTCTATTATTTTACGTAGTGTAGGTACAGACGCATGCTGTGCTTAGATTATATTATTTTCATATAAAGAAACTTGGTACATAGTTAATGCCTTGAAATAGTATTTCCAATTACTATTTCAAATAGTATTAGAAAAAAAACGCAACTAAAAAACCTACCTTCCTTTCATTCTGTATTTATATCTCTATATTTAAGAATTACATCGATAGCTCTATAGAGTCGTTTTTTAACTATGAATAAAGCCAAACTTATTTTATGGATTTAATTTAAAGTCCAAACTCATGAAACATTGATTGGTGTGAGATGACATTGATTAGTATGAGATATAAAGTTTAATAATCATGCGAGCATATGCAGTATTAATTATATTATCGAATAATTTACTATTATTGGAAACTTATAAAGAACATTTACGTTTGTTAACGCCAAGTACAAAAACATGAGGTGTACAATCCTCAAAATATAGGTTGACTTAAGAAGTAGCAAAAAAGCGAGTCAAGTGCGCAAAATTGGCTTTATTACCGTGCACAATAATGTCTTTTGTTGTTTATGTTACAGATAAGAGGGTGAGAGCACCCCAAACAAAATAAAATAATAAATTCGGGCAGAACGCGTGGCAGGATGCTGGTGACAAATGACGAGGACACCGCTCGCGTAAAATCACAATTATCTCTTTATGCCGGCCACCAACCCTTCACTTATTATGCAAATATTATACATCATATTGTCATTAATGCGTATACTGATAATTAAGTGGCGATTCTGCCACTAAATGGAAAAACCCCTCTAGTTTCGTAATTAATAATAAATAAAATAGTTATTGTAATCGTATTTTTCGGTTGGGTCACAATTACCCTAATAATAACAAGAAAAACACATTGGTTGATCGATAAATAAGAGACTAAGCTTTGAACCGCGTTGAAACACTACCAAACGGTATTTTTATAAACTTTGAACGTAGAAATGATTACTGGTTATATCTGCTATGTATGAATACCGGTGGCAATTGAAAATGTATAGATACTTGTAGGTAACTGGTCTAAAATTATTCTTGGGTATTCACGATACAGGCTTGCCTAGTGGAAATACCATATGATATAACAACTGTAAATTTAGTCTTTCGAAATAAAGACTTGTTTTTGCCTTCATCTTTCACACAGAAAGCCCATGCCTACGTCCCTGTAAAAATAGATACCCCAGTTTGCCAGGCTTATTTTCTTTTATCAGTGCCCTATATGATAGTAATTGAAAAACAAAATTAGTATAAATATTCTGCTTTCCGTACTTTAACTTACTGATATTAAATATAATGAACGCGAACCGCATAATTTGCAAATAAAAAAAACACGCATGAAATATTATGTTTAAAGCAGCCTTTTACTTATGACAATGATTAATCTATACATAATCATTGTAATTAATGCTTGTTTGAACAATGGCATTGTACATATTTTGTTAATAACGTAGTCTTAATCTATATCTATCTATACTTATAATAAATCTGTAGAGAGGTCAATTCTGTACATGAAATATATTTCCAAAATAACTATCAGGGGGTGATTAGGGATCGATACTGATGCCAAAAATGCAATTTGTAAAATTTTTGTCTGTCTGTCTGTCTGTCTGTATAACCGTTATAGAAACAAAAACAACTCGACGGATTTTAACGAAACTTGGTACAATTATTTGTCATACTCCTGTGCTGGTTATAGTATACGTTTCATCACGCTACAATTAATAGGAGCAGAGCAGTGAAGGGAAATGTTGGGAAAACGGGAGAAGTTACTCCATTTTTTAAGCTTCCGTCGCGTGTGCAACTTTAATGGTTAAAGCTACACAGAAATCATGTATGTTCTCCTTAAAATTATGTAAAAAATATCCCACGACAGCATATGTCTATCTTTTATGGTTGACTCACAATAACACGTGTAACTCCCGATAGCTTAGCAGTTCGAAGCTTTCTCATTATATTTGTCTACTCTTACGTTTATAACACTCTCAGTCATCCCTAATTAAAAAAGTTAACATTATTAAATATTCCATAAAAAAGAATCATAGAAATCGGTATAGAAACACCAAAGTTATACATGAAATACACTAATAATAAGCCATTACGTGTGAATACTGAATCATGCTATAAGATTCCTTCGATTTCACCAGGATTCCATCATCAGACCCTGACCGGACAATCGGACCACCTGCATACCACCATACATTAAAAAAACATCCCGACAAATTGAGCACCCCCTCCATTTTTGAAGTCCGAAATCCACGCGGGCGAAGCTGCGAGCGGAAGCTAGTGTAAAATATGCGTATACTCTTTTCGACATTTTTAAAACATTTTGAAGTTTACTACTGCTTAAAGCTTTTTAGAAACTAATCGATAATATTGTGACGTATTAGTAATTTTATTTAATTTAATCCAATCTTGTAGGTATAATAATCAAGAAATTAACTAATATTGCTTTGAAAATCAACCAGAACTATACTAACTCTACTATACTTTTCAGCTCGCTAAGATTTAGGAACAACAACAACCTTGATTAAACGAAAATGTGTGCTATAAGTTTATCACTTATTTTCGGTTCATCTGCCTCGTCAAACTCGGAGCTCAACAAGCCACCATGCGGGATCACGTTATTGCTTTTTTATTAGTTTTTTATCCTAACCCCCGCTTGCAGTTTCAGTTGCATCGTGGGATAGGTCACGAAAATAAACTTTATGCTGGTATTAGCATAATAAACATTTATTATTCAATTTATTATACATTACCAATTGTCGCCGAATGTATGCTAATTTGCCAATACAGGTTCGGTGAAGTTTATTGCCCTGTGTTTAATGAGGAGGCGATCGTTTCCGCGGATTGCTAAACTAATTATGGCCACCCGACGTCCGTGCCAAAGGTCATAACTGTATGTTAAGTATTGACAATGGAGCATTTGCATTTGTATTTCCGGCGTAATAGCCAAATTATCGTGAAATTTTTAACGGTCGTGTGGTTGACCGCTGACGTTACGAAACATGCGCGTGTGGGCCTGTGGTCTAACATTGCACAGTAATTAGCGTATATCATAACTGTACACGTTTATAATAGATATTTTTACCAAAAAGATAAGGATTTTAGCGATAAACTATATTTAAACAAAATCCATAGCGTCTTTTGGATGGCTGTGTGTACTATTGTCTGGTATATCACGAATGTAACTTCTAAGATTGCAAGACATTTGTTAGAGTTATTATAATAGATTTTGACTAGAATAGACATGTACACGACTGGCTGCAAAATACTATACATTTGACAGGCATTTCATATGATAATACATATATAACAACTTGCCGCTGGATGAATAAAGAAAAAAACAGAAATTATTTACTTTACAATTCCCATAGTCAATTGGCTGCAGGCTTGTTAATAAATCAAGCTTCGTTAAATCCATCATCGATATGCAAATGATCGCATACAAAGCATCAAGTGCACTCCACACTTCGAAAATCGCTCTGACATTTGCTGCCATTGTTTTCTTTGCGGAATAGAGACGCAATACAAATAATAGAACCGTGAGAAAATGTGTAAAAATCTTAAGTTTAAATATATTACATATTTTCTTAAACCTTAGTAATTCTTTATTTTAATGTTTATGAACATTTTTCGTTGTACAGTCGAAATAATTACACCATAGAGTTCACTGCATTATCTTATAGGTATAACCAATCATTTTATCCTTTACTTTTAAATGGCTTGTATAAATCGATTTGTTCCTTAATTCCATCATTAATGAGATGACAATCCGCGTGTCCCCTATCATATTAACTATATAGAATAGAGAGGAGCATTATGAAGATTGACGTTTTATACTTATCTATTTTAGAAAACTGCATTCTCTCTATAAATATATTTTAATCGAAACAATTCTTAATGCTCACTATAGGAAAACAATATGTATTAGTTGTTGTTAGTAACGTTTTCAAAATATTTTTTTTTCATTGACTTCATATACCTGTAATCATAAATCTTTATTATAATCCGTAAGTATCAGATTCTAAATTTAAATATTCTGTTAGCTTATATAACAATTGATTTCATGAAAAACTACACGTTCCTATTATAAGCCACTGATTATACAATATACATGGATGTCTATCGAAAGTCTCACCAACTATGTAATACCTACCAATATGTAGAGCACGTTATAAGTTATAATAATACAGTGAAGTTAAAACATTAACTTACATAGAGATTGTTAAACTGTAGGGGCGCTATTTGTTTAAGTATGCATGGAGGTTCGTACAGTTTTAAATAAAAACAAATTATCCACAAGTTTGGCGGATGCCATGCTTCGTAACAAAAAATATTGCACACACAGCTTGGTCTATTTTTGAGTGCATTTCGCGCTATTTTGGCGTTCCCTCCGCAGGCAATATGTCAATGACCCCGTTTACCATCGTTGTTCACGCACTTTTGGGACATTTTAGGGCAATATGCAGATAGCGAAGAATTACCGAATACACGCATGAATTAATATTGTTTCCTTGTATTTCAAATTGAATATCAATGATTCTGTGTATAAATAACAACGACAACTATTAAAATTGGCATTATATTTGTGTAAAATTACTATTTATTTATTTGTAAACATACGATTTTAGGTTATCATTTTTCCAGTATTTTTATTACAATTTATCTTAATGTCATAAAAAACTTACTAAATAGGTGCGTTATAAAAATGTGAGATTTGTGTAAACATACAAATCAATTAGCAACTAGAGTTCGTTTGGCATAAGCAATTTGGTTCTACCTTTATGGTGAATTCTATAAATCGTATTAGAATTTTTGAATCTCATGCACGCTGCTAAGTTCAACGTTAACATACAAAGGCCCAGCGAGGCGCGTCTATGATTTTTTATGAGCTGATTTCGGCTTTATTCTGTCGTCTAGGGCCGATGTGGCCGCGGCCCTGTAACAGCGTTCGCGACGCACACTAGCAGCGCGTAGTATAGTTGCGCGTGCGCACTCACGCACACTGGCGCGCCTGCCCTCCTCAGCGCGCTGCAATTCGTCGGGCACGGTGTACCCCGCGGCCCGCGCCCTCTCGCCCGCACGCAATTGCACTGCACTCCGGCATGCTGCGCTGCGTGCGTAAAAAGCGCACGCAAGAGGCGCGGGGCGCGGCGCGGTGGCGGAGACACGGGCCCGCTGCAGACCGGCCGCCTTCAGCAGACACATACAGTCATCGCCAGGCGCTCGCGAGAACACGCCGCCCCCACACGCAGGGCGCCCACTGTTTCCCTCGCGCAAAACAACCCCAAACGTGTTACGAACTTTATACAGTGCAAGTGCGAAATTATTCTTATGAATCGTTTGATTAACTTCAACTTCTACTCGGCTGGAGTGTGAACTTAGGATACATCAAAGGTAAATATTTACTTTATTCTTTTAAAATTTATTTACATAAATTCGCAGTTAAGCTTTGTATGCATTTTCATCGTATTGTAGATATTTTCACAGTGCATGTCATAGTGGTTTGTTGTCTTTATTTTTCTTTTCCCTATGTTTTGGTCACTTGACTTTAGACTTTTATTCAAAAGCCATAAGGATGCGATTATTCAAATTCGCGCAACATCGAATTTATAACTGAAGGGAACTGGACATAAAAGCTTTCAGTCCCTTAGTTCCATTATACCTGGCGAATAAAATGTAAAAAGTCAATTTAATAGTGTGGAAGGGCTACGAAGCGACGGAGTAGTCGAGGAAGGGCGGTGCAGTCGGATAGCGGCGTTGTTGCGCGCAGTACGTTTACACTGTGCCGCGGGTCGTGGCCGCACACTCGTTGCTCGGCGCTCGACAGACGTCAGTCTAAGCGACTGCACATCGTATTGTGTTCTATGTGGTACGCAGAATATATCAGTTGTTTACCCGTGACTTAACTATTTCTGCTATGTATCCGGCAAATATATACAACGACATTCCCTCAGGTATATGTGTGTTTTAGGATTTATTAATGTTTTAGTGTGTTATTATTTTGTGATTTTACTAGTTATTTTAGTGTAGTTATTATATTTTTTTTCCAATTTGCAGATTTACTTGAAATGATTATTTCAATCATTAGTAATGTTCCTGTATTTTATTTTAAAGTTAACAAGAACAAAAACAAGTATTCATTAAATATTAATGAATGTTTGTTTTGTATAACTTTTGTTTAGAAATGCGCACTAAATATGAAAAAATATATTTATTTTAATTACTACTACGCCGAACAAATAAATTTCAATTTTCAACTCTATTGTTCACAGAAGCTCATTTGAAAAAAATGGAGAGCAACGAAAATCAGCAAACGTTCTGTTTGAAGTGGAATCACCACAAAACCAACCTGGTGGAAATACTCGAAGCATTGATTAAAGGAGAAACGTATGTCGACTGCACACTAGTAGTAGACGACCAAGTGACTTTCAAGGCCCATCGAGTGGTCCTCGCCGCCAACTCGCCTTATTTCCAATCCATATTAGCTGATGTTCCCATGGATCACTGCAGTATTCTATTTCCGGGAGTTAAAGACTTTGAGATGAGAGCCCTCCTTGAATACATGTATACTGGGGAGGTAAATGTAACGCAGGCGCACATTCCGCGTATTATGAAAGTCGCTGAACAATTGGAAGTCAAAGGGCTGTTTGACATGACGGAACTGCGTCGGCAGCCCGGCAACACAGAGCGGACGCCGGGTGTATCGCCTCCCCGTGTTGTTCCGGCCGCGCCGTCCAGTGTGTCCCCGCCGGCACCAGCTCCACCTTCACGTTGGCCACCACCGCCTGCGGCACCCGCTTTGTCTGCCGCCTATGATTCTGCCGATATGAACCCGTTAAAACGTAAAAAGCTATCAAGTATGCTAGCTACCCGTGATACACCGATATTAAGAAATGTCCTCGCCCAAACTTCTCCTGTGGACTCATCGCAACCTATATCGTTAGTATGTCATCCTGTGAACCAACAGCCGGCTCCACCGCGTTTGCATTCTAATGGCTCCGCCCACGAGTCTGAAAGAGCCCCGAGTCCTCAAAGGCCGTTTGACTACCGTCCGCGTAGATTGTCCTCAAGGGCTTCTTCACCTCACTACCATAGGTCAGATCGCTCGGAGGACGCGCATTCGCCCTACACGGAACGTTCATTTGAAGAAGAAACCCCACGTAATTTCCACCCCTCACCGCCACCAACAAATTTCCAACATGACGTCCGAGCCGGTTTAGCGCCCTATGTTCCGCCGCAACAGAAACCCGAATGGAAAAGATATAAACAATACACAAGATCGGACATTCTATCGGCGATCGAGTGCGTGAGAAACGGAATGAGCGCTTTGCAAGCATCGCGCAAATACGGCGTTCCCTCACGTACGTTGTATGATAAAGTGAAGAAACTCGGTATAACAACGAGCCGTCCAATGAGTCGCGGTGTAAAGAGAGAACCCAACGGTGCAGCGTTTCCCTATGGTTTAAGTGGCACGGGTGGAAACGACGATGGAAATGCGACTACGCCTTTAATCGACCCATCATTTCTTCAGCAAGCACTAGAGGGCGCCACAAGAGACGGCGGTCGGGAGGCCTTGCACGCGATGGCTTTAGCAGCAGCAGCTCATGCGGCACTAACTCCGCGCACGCCCCCGCGGTCGCCCCCGCACTCACCTCGAACGCCACCGCCAGAAGACGACCATGTAGAAGACCTCTCGATATCGCGACGACGCGACGTAGACCCACCAACAGGTGTTATCGTCCCACCGCGTAACTTTGCACTCGACTGTGGTAGTGAAAGAGATTGAACTATTAAAGTCGTTTGATGCGAACATTCGAGAAGACTGAATTAGGCGTACAAAGTTAGTTGTAAGGCATTATGGTAACCTACTGGTAGGACGCGCCGCGCGCGCATGCCACGCTGACCGGGCGCTCCGGCCGGGCGATTTGCAATGGGCCCCGCGGCCACTTTCATTCTACCTCTATAACTCTTCTCTATTTATTTCCCAGCAACCTCGAAGCCTTGTAACGAAATAAAATTTCCGTTAATGGGTGGGCGGTGCCTTATTATGATTTTATTTTTGTTTATTTTCTTAGATTTTTTTGTTTTATAACATTTACGTCTTTGTTAATGAATAGCGGAATAGGTTAGCTTTAATTAGTATGTAATATTGTCTTAATTGGACATGTAACCGCATAGGCGACGCGACCGCCGCCCTATGGACGGGTTCGCCTATACAAGTTATTGTGCAATTTGTTGTCCGCGACTGTGATGTTTATAGACTGAAACGCCGCTACTACCTCACGCTCGCTAAACTTGAACTCTAGTCCACCGCATCGCAATAAATGCCATATTACATGAAATAGTCACACAGTAAATTTATTTCAAACACAGGTGCATGTATCCAGGGATAGCGACGTATCATAATTTACAAGTACAAACCGCTTTATATACTCCTTATGTTACGGGTTAAATTTATTTATTTGTTCGTTTTACAGATGCCATAAATGTTCATTGTTAATAAATTGTTGTGTTCATTGACATCAGCAATATAAATATTTGCACAAGCACGGTGGTTCTCGCTAGATTAAGGACATTCAACAACACTTAGTTAAGAATGCTCAATGTTTTAATTAGATGGATATGTGGTAACGTAGAGTTCGTCGTTGCAATTCACTGTTATACGTAAAACTAGATTATATTTAATGTGAATGTGTGTATCTGATGTTTTATTCATTTAAATTAAATTCACAAAACACTTTACTCTAATAACAGTAAATAGTCATGGTAAATAAGTAACTACATCGTAACTATCTCTGAAAAAAAAAAGGCATAAGCAGTACATAGAGATATCTATTCATTTATAAAATACCACACTGGAAATAAATGTATGCGTGTATATTAATTTTATAATAAGTTTAAGTGAAAATATTTTTACTTATTATTTTGTAGTTGATTGGAAGACTGATTTGTTACTTTAGTCTAGTTTGAAAATGCCATAGATACGAATATATCTACCGTAAGATTCGCATACATAACACTATAATTAATTAAGTTAAATCACGTAATGAGTGTGTAGAAACTACACTTTGTAGGTCTCACTATTTTGTGCCTTTGTTTGTTTTAATTAAGATTTAATGTGTGTATGATAGGACATTCCAGTAGAGGCAAATTATGCACTTTTGTGTTTTAGATGGATGCACAGACGTTGGGGCGTGTAATGAGTATTGTGCGAATACTTTAAAAAAACATATTTTTAATAAATGTCACATTTATCTCAGTTTTGTTAAACGATAATGTGTTATGTAATTATTAAATACCTACTTTTGTGCCTAAAGTATATGATATGTTAAGATGTTACTACACTAGTGTTCATTAAGAATTTGTTCAGTATCTATTTGCGTACATTACGTATTCTTGCACTTTATATATAATTTGTGAATTTAAAAATCGTATGTACTTTAAAACTTTAGTTTGTACTGTATCTATACACATAAGTTATATTAGATTTTGTTTATCTCGTCTCTTCATTATAATAATATTAAGAACTCTATATTTACAAATAATATAATGTTACAAATATAAATTAAACGTTTAATATCAAATATTTATTTTGTATGATTTAATTATATTTTACTTTCCTCTAAAGACTATGCTTACTAACTGAATTTCATAATCTTGTAAAAATATATAATACGAGCTTTTGCTCAGGATTCCGATCATGTAGAGACCCGTTATAAGAGTAAAACGAAGCATAAACCTCTGAGTGGTGTAGCTTCTAATCAGAAAAAGAATTTAATCTGTAATTCATATTACATTACAGTACCTATATCAAAACTTACGCATTCTATACTCAAAAATATTATAGAATACTAAAACTTAGTACGCAATGCGATGACGAATTCTGAAAATCTCTTTAAACTTGAAATGAATATAACTGTACATATCTAAAATTTGGTTGGTAGATTCCTAATAGGATATAAGCATCCGCTAAGAAAAGATTTTACAATAAAAAACATCTAAAACATTTTTTGGGTGAAAACTAAATTTTAAGAAAATCCGTAGCCGGGAATACTATCATTGATAGTATTCAGCACCATCTTTCAATCTTATCTTACCTTACGTCTTACTAATATTATGAATGCTAAGTTTGTAAACATTTGAATGTTTTTTATAAGTAAACGCAGAAACAACTGAACGGATTTGAATGAAATTTGGCACGCGGATAGACAATATCCTGAATTAACACAGGCTACTTTTCTTGCCTGTAATTTGGACCCATGAGAAATAATATATTTTTAAGCTATTGAAATAAATATAATTTTTAAGGAAATTTTTAATTAGATGGCACAGGCGTCGTACACGTCGCGCTATGAATCTCTAGTGTTTTAGTAACTTTTGTAGCAGGAATAGCTTTTTACGCAGGCGAAGCTACGAGCAACATCTTATACCTAATAAGACACAGTGTTACACATATATTTTTCCTTCGATGATGTGATATTTACACTTTAAGTATCCTTAAATTTAGTTTACTTTACGATTTGCACGTAATCGACACGTCGCGGTGTTCTGTCCGAAATGTGAGTGCTAGACTTGTTACATATTAGAGTAGGTAACGGTATTTTTAAATAATTGTTTAAAATTCAGATAGTTATACATTAAAATGTTTGCACTTTACATTATAAAAATAATATTATTAAAGAGCGTAGCTGCAAGCCCTCCCTTAAACCTACCAGACCGACTGACCAACATTCGTGTAAACATAAGAAATCATTTTACCAGACCGACCTTTAAAAATTGCGTCCAGCGTCTTTCTACGGTCTCTATTTCGTCGTCGGTTTACCTTATAAGTGGAGGTTCAACGCTGCTTTTCATTTTAAAATACTTTAGTGCCCAGTGCTTTAGGGAAAACGAATAAGTATAAATGACAAAACTGCAATCTACAGTTGAAAATCTTTTTTTATCGGTTTACATGATAATCAAGTCATAACAAAATATAACTAGATGTAGTACCAATGATTCTGCCACTATCATCACCACGGATTAAAATTTTAGAAGTCTACTGCAGAACATAAGCCTCCTCTCTAGATTTTCAGATTTTCTTAGAAGTGGCCTGCATTCAGTGAGTCTGACTACCTCATGTAGGGCAGGTTTTTAGTTTTATATTCATATTTTCAAACATAATATAAGTACCTACACTACATCTCTCTCTTATATGTATACACTACCTGTACAATGAGGATTGCAGTAGACATACCTTGTGGAAGTTATAAAATCCCTAAATGCATTGATTTCGTAAGGAATGAGCAATATCGTGAGCAGACGGTCATTAATATTAGTAGGTAATATAAAACAATTTGTTTGCAAATAGCAATATCGTATTCCTGTCAAAATGCATTATATAAATAAGAGTATAACGCTTTTAAAATTTTTGCTAATATAATCATCCAATAATCCATCAAGCATCAAGCAGTGTCGCTAACTTAAAAACGCTGTGGCGTAGCATAGTTGGGGCAGCAGGCCCCGCTCCGGTATTTTTAGTGGGCCGGCAAAATTTCTGAAATAAAATTTCAAATAATTTTGAAGTTTGTCGTGTCATATTTTATGGTAAGTAAGATAGGGGGGCGCATAGCGCTTTTTTGTATTGAAATGGTCATGCTCTCCGGCGCCTGTGGAGGGGGGAGGGGGAGGGGGGGGGGGTTAATTTTGGTCTACTCCGGGACCTAGAAACTCACGCTACGCTACAGCGTATAAGTGGGTCGCCTAATATTAACTAAGTAATCTTAATTTTCTATAACCTCTTATTATATCAAAATAATTACGACGATCCACTTAGATCAATCGCAACGAATAAGTAGTGAAGGGATCTGAAAGCAATCTGTCACGTTGGTCTTACGTGGGTTTAATATTCAAAATAATTAAAAATCATGAACTACTTATTAATTGTTTTATTCACTCTCGTATAGAAGCTATATTATCCAAAATGATTAAGATTGATATTTCGTACCTTTTATTTCGGTATATATAATATATACATCTGATAGTATTTAAGTCTCTCATATGTGAGACTCCGCCTTTTTTTTTTCGCGAGGGAAATAACGCGTTGTCGCTACTACCACTTGGAGGGTCAGTGGAATGGTTATCTTGGTTTCACCGGTCTTGCGGCCCAATGTCGACACTCGGGAGTATAACATCATCCGGGCGACCATTGGACCGAGTCCCTAACCCCTGTATGCCCTACTCCGGCATACCAACCAAAACTCGCGGTGGCCTTCTTCGGCGCATACGGGACGGCCCCGGGGTATCTTGTGTGTCTCACCGCAATGTCTCTTTTTACGGCCAAGCAGCTGTGTTTAGTCACTGTTGTGTTCCGGTTTAAAGGACATAGTAGCCAGTGTGTATAGTAAGACTCAACATCTCATGTCTCAGGATGGCAAGCACAGTGGAATACCAAACAATACTTTGTAATTCAAGGTATCGGATGGTGTTTCTTCTGTTTACGGGCGGTCGTATCGTTTACCATCAGGCGAATGCTAAGCTCGTTCCGTCATTCAAAGAAAATAAAAAAAAATTACGTCATTAGCCTGATTGTATAGACTTCTTACTATTGATTCCAGAAAATGATTGGCTTCTGTCAAAGTTTTTCCCGAAAACGACTTTCATGCGACCAGAACCCTAAGCCAAAGCCAGTGAATAAGTATTACTTAGATCATGATATTTTTAAAAATAAATTGCAAGTAATGCACCTATTTATTACCTATTTGATATTGATTTACCATTAATGTATAAGACAAACGGGAAACTTCAATTTTGGTTGACTAATAATAATAAGTAAAGCTTGGTAAGTAAGTAGGTACTGTCAGATTGTTAGTAAAAATGGACCAATCAGAATAAACTTTGCTTGACATGCGTACAAATTACCTATTTTGATTGGTTTATTTTTACCATTTACGCATAGTTGGCTGTTGGGTCATGGATGCCGGGAGTTATGTATTGGATAAGCATTTTTTTTATACAAAGTGTTGTTTGCGGCTTCGTTAGCGTTAAAAAGATTTTTCGCTTCAAATAAATATATTTGGTAGGATATAAAATATTAAGTATAATATCCTACCACCAGCTGAATCAGATTAGAAATTACATTTTTTTTCTACGGGAGGGAGTTACCAAGGAAGAAAGTAACCTATGTACTAAGCCAGTGAATGGTCTATGTGTGTGCCAAAGTTCATCCAACTCTGTTCATCCATTTTTGAGTTTATATCAACAAACATATAAACATTTTCATACTTACACTTTTATGCTATTAGTAAAAGTAAGGTAAGATGAGATATAATATTATTATCATATGATATGATATGAGAAAAGAATTAAGTATGTATACACTTTGACGCTATGCGACCAAGACGATGGCACGGACATTGGACAATCCCGTCAAATGACAGCGTAATAAATTCGATCATGCATGGATTTTTATGCACCTGTAATAAATCCCTTTTGAGAATATTCTCTTAATAATATTCTGTTGCATCATCACCGCGTATACTAAAATCGTTTTTCGTGTATGTAGTATGTAGATAATGTAGAAACAAATATTTTTAATTTAGTCTGTTTGTTCGAAGTTCGTTAAAGTAGTATATCACAGCCATATTTAAATTGTATATTGTGTAATTACAAAAAAAAAATAAGTTTAATCAGTGTTACATAATAATATGGAATTTATATCATTAAATCGACCAACAGTATCAAAAGTAAATTTTAATATTTATTTAGGCATTTTATAGCTCCATGCCGCCGCATAGCGCGTGGTTTGTGCTACGGGACGTATGAAAAAATGGTGGGTTTATGTAAAAACAATTTTTGGTGCTAGAACTGAAAGAAAAAACGCTAGTTCAATAATATAAACAAAGTATGACTCATAAGTCATACTCGTGATAGAAGTATTTATCAAAGGGACAGTTCGTGCGACCATCGCATGGCGTATAACCTGTCTTATAAATAAGCAAGTGTGACGTAATATCGCGCGACAAATTAGCGTGCGCTGATTGGTTAAAAAAATATCGCCAGATAAATGTCAAAATGAAATGCCAAAAGGTGGAAAACGTAAACAAGTGTGATATTTTCAAGAAATATAAAAAATATTCATCAAATTGACAATAACTTAGTGTAAACATGGATTCAGATGATATAATAATGAATTCGGACATTTTTAATGTCCATGACATCGCAGATATAGAAGGTAAGTGTATATTGGAGGCAATTATTGTACGTGGTGCGAAGTTGTGACTAATAATTTACGTCTGTAAATTACAGATTTCTTAAATAACTGCGATGCCGACTTCATGAAGAAGCTCGAACAGGATTTAGTGCTCGTGGATAACGGAAATGACAGTGGTTTTCTCAGTGTTGATACAAAATCCAATCCTGAAATTACATCATCCCCACAAGTATCACCTAATTACACATGTCCTGGGAATCCTCTAGTATCCCAGTACACTCACAGAGCGAAACAGTCTTCACAGAACGTTTCCCGACCAAAAGTT
Source organism: Manduca sexta (assembly GCF_014839805.1). NCBI lineage: Eukaryota > Metazoa > Arthropoda > Insecta > Lepidoptera > Sphingidae > Manduca > Manduca sexta. The sequence continues at coordinate 8,692,134 of NC_051136.1, forward strand.
GATCCTGTGTTTGTTCCATACACCAGACAAGTTAAGGAAGAAAAACCTTCAGCACCTGATGTCTTTCAACCGGCATATCAAGTTCAGAAACAATCTCCGATGATCGTGCAGCAAGTGGTACAGAGTCCGTTATTTGTTATGGGCCCAGGGAACATACAAAAGGTTCCAGAGGCCAAACCGTCTTTGGTACAGTTAGATGGTGTGACACAAATAAATCAAATCAATAATAAAAAACAGCCAAATCAGCATGTTCTCATACAAAACAACAAGAGTGTTCCATTCATATTGAAGAGTTCTGACGCTAACTTCTCACCGGTGTTATTGCAGTCTAATGTTATTAACCCTGAGACACAGACTTTGATGTACACCAGCACTCCTGTACAAGGTAAAGAATCTTGTTTTTTCGTTTGGGCTTTAACACTGTGGCTAAGCCAAAGACTCGTTGATTATTTGTATTTGTTCGTTCAAACCTTAATAACTTTCCAATACAAGCTGGCGTGACTTGGTTTTAGTTTTGCATTTATGAATCTGTTTATATATATTTTTAATATAGTCAAAATACAAACAATAACGAAATTAAAGGCTTAAAATCAATACATTATGATATTTGGTACAATAGAAATAAAATTTATTAGTATAATTTTGGTGACATTAATATAAGTATTAGTAGAAATTATTTTTAGATACTGCAATGCCAGTAAAAAAATGTAAACTTGCATTACACTTCAGATAAGTTATGTTATAATAATCTAAGTATCTAAGTAATAGTTTGTATCCAAAGAAGCTTATATTCAAATATTTTACTTCTAGGTACAACATCAAGTATCATTACAAGCACAAAGTCAGAGACAGACAATAGGCCAATACACACCTTTTTCACTAGCAATAATGGCCATACTCTTTTAACTGGTATTCCAGCTGTGGTTCTTGAAGGCGATAAAATTGCCTTGAATCCTGCACCGAACATTGCTCCACCGAAAGTGAAAGAAGTTAAAAGAAGTGCTCACAATGCCATAGAGAGAAGATACAGAACAAGTATTAATGATAGAATTATTGAGTTGAAGAACATGCTTGTAGGTGAGGAGGCAAAGGTGAGGAAAAATCTTTTAAAGCTACAAAGTATGATATTATATTTATTCTAAAGGAATATTTTGTTTTCATTAAGAAAAGGATATGATAATTTTTATAGTTTAAATTAGAAAATGTATGAAACTTCCATAAAAAAATTGACTTACTACCCCTAGTATATAATTGATGTAAATAGCTTAAGCAGTAAAATCAGTGTAGATATTCGAAGATGCATTTGTAACTCTATAAATCAAATAACAGTCCATACAATCTGTTGTTTCTAAAAAATTAAAATATACTTAAATTTACAGTTGAACAAATCTGCTATATTACGTAAAACAATAGAATATATTAAGTACCTGCAGAATCAAAATAGCAGATTAAAACAAGAGAATGTTGCTCTCAAGCTTGTGTGCCAAAAGTCTGGTGTAAAGGAGCCTGTGTTTGAAGGTCCTTACACACCACCACATAGCGATGTGTCTTCACCATATCATTCACCATTGTCATTTGATAGTGACACTCCAGCATCACCAGAATACAAGGTAATATTATAACCTCATTGTACTTTTGTATGTTCATAGAATACCAAGCCAAATTGTTTTTAATATGCTTGTACAATTATGTTGCACAAATTGCTATGGGATAAGAGCAAGATGCAGTATTGATTTGAAATTGATGAATTTTATGAGGCAGAATATGACTTATTAAATAAAAATTGCTCAGAATGCCACAAGCGTAAGATGAAATACCATATTGGTTATAATAAAGTAATAAGTAATTATTTTCTCATAACTAAAGTCACTCTTAATTCTATTATTTACTTCTTTTTTAGGTAGAAGAGAAATACTCAAAAATTGTTACTGGGAATGGGTGATCACTCACGTTTGGCATTGTGTGCATTCATGGTTGGTCTTATAGCTTTTAACCCATTCAGAACATTCTTTGGTACCTTTATGTCAGATGTAACTGCTACAGATTTCTCTATGAGAGTAGAACAAAGGAAGATATTATCTGATGACTCAATGGACACAGGCAAGTACAGACATTTGTGTATGATATTATCATTATTGTTTTTGAAGAATAACTAGATAAAGTTGGCATATTGGGCTTGTAATAAACAGCCATCTCAGACAATTAATGTACTTTTCCCTAAATTTCTGTTTTATGTAATTGATTTTAATTTACAAATAATGGATTTAATACATTTTCATTGTTATTTTTAAAATCACAGCACATTAAGAAATAATATGTAGAAGTAGCTCTAATAAAGCTGCATAATGTTCTTTTCAGGTTACAGTGGATATACGTGGGCGATGTGGCTATTTCACATGTTCTTCATTTACATGATTAACTTTTTGGTGTTAGGCGGGTGTCTTGTTAAGTTGTTAGTCTATGGAGATTCTGTAATGAAATCACAATCTAAAGGAGCCGAACTTTTTTATAAACATAAACGACAGGCAGATAATTACTTAAAAAAGGTAATAATATACTTAATATGGATTTGCTTGCCTATTTTATTTTAAGTACTTATTAGATTTGTGTACATGAAATTCCTCCCCAAATTTTTTTGGCATGATCTAAACATTTGAATAGCCTATTAAATATTATTATAATGATTTATTTCAGGGTGATCTAATGAACGCCAGAGTAGAACTTCACAGATCGTTAGCAACATGTGGTAAGAGCGTCCAAGGGAGTAATCCAGGGCAGGCTAAGTATTCAGCATTGATATCAGCTATACTCAGACAAATGCTCCAGAGACTCCCGTTTGGTTCGTTTCTTGCTCGACGTGCTGGCGACTTCTGGAGTGACAGGTGTGTGCTTACTTTATCCTGTACAGAGGTGATGAAGCTTTGCTCGATAATGCTATGTATGCATCGTGAAAATAGACCTATCAAAATAAAGTTTATTCTAAAACTTTCTACATTTAGACGCTCTGATTTGTTTAGTCTGTAGATTGATCCGAAGATGCGATTGAGTCATGAGGTTGTTTATTGGTTTTTACTATTGATCTATTTTTTATTTTTTAGCCCTACAAGACATGCGACAAAACATTGGGCCGCTGAGGTGTCGAGCGTTTCTCTTAAACTTGCGCAGTTGGAAATATTATCGACTCATAGCGGTCGCAGTGAGAGAGTACTTCTAGCATTACAAGCGGTCAATCTGGCGGAGGTGGCAGGCAACAGACAACTGCTTGCAGACACTTATGTAACTGCAGCTTTGGTGTTCAAAGATTATGTACCAAAAATTGGGAATTGGTTGTGTGGGTAAGGAAACTAAATATAATATACATAAGCACTTCGTTAGTACACCTTTATGTGTAAGAAAAAAAAATGCAATATAGAAAATAAAAATTTACCTCTTGGTATGATGATTAAGCATCATTTATTTTTATCTAAATATTATGGAATATGTAAAAATATACACTACACATTCTATAGGTAATGATTTGTTCGCAGACGCTACTTGCGGCTGTGCCGGTCGTGCAGTGCGGTGGAGTGCGCGCGGCGGCTGCGCTGGGCGGGGAGCGCGCGCGGGGCGTGGTTCCTGCGCGCGCGCCGCTGGTGCTACGAGCGCGCGCCGCCCGCCGCTACGCTCTTTGCGCGCCTGCCCGACCCCGTTGACCCGCTCGCTTATGCCATGCGGGTACATTGCATGATATTATGTACAAAGCGAGGTTCAGATTAGCAAAAAAACTCACTTCTCCATGTTATTTTTACCATGCAAACAATCACGGCAAGCTGACGTCTTTGACGGAGTTTGAAGTTTGTAGGATTTACGGAAAGTCGCATGTGTATGGAACCCTTGAAAGTTTGTAGCAAGAAATTGCAAGTCCTAATTTAGTTTAAATTCATATTAACATCATCAAGATCTTTCTTCTTTTGGTTTCTTCTGTATAAATCTGCCTGGCTTAAAACAATCTCTAAGTAAATACTGACATTCCTGTTACATGCATACTATATAAGTGAATAAGAAGGTTGTGATTCCTATTCCCAATTTGGCAACAATGTAAAGCATAATCAATAAAGTACTTAATTGATTTTTTTTAATAATTAATAATTGTAGGATAAATTATCCTTCATGATATAATATTTTTTATTGAATATTCATATAGAAAAATATTGATTTAAGTCGTATTTCTATCAGGCATACCACTTGGAGCTACTTCAGAAGAGTCTGCAAATGCTGCTCTGTGCGGACGAGCGAAGCAACACGCGCAATGTACTCGATCTGATTAAACTCATCACTGATGACGTTTCTACTGATGCTCCTCATCACACCGGTAAGTTAACAGTGTCTTTTGTTATTAGATTCACTTCATGAAGTTTTCCGCAAAGTGTACATTCCCAAAAAAAAATATGTTTCCTTTAATGTTCTTATAAGTTTCAGAATATCGAAATAAAACTAGTTTTTGGATTTAATCGTGTTTTTTGTATTTTATTTTCTGCCGACGTTTCAAAGACTTTGTAGGCTTCATGGTCACGGAGAATGCTTCACGATCCGTGATAAAATCCAAAAAATTGATTTATTTTCAATTTACGAAAACATAAATCATTATTCTTATAAGTTATTGTTTGATTGTTAAGCCCTGCATTATTTTACAGCTTTACCCTATCTTTATTCTTCCAATAATCTTTGCACAATTTCTTTCTTCCTTGTCGCATTACAATGAATAATAAGATGAAGGAGGCGATGATGTTGAACATATTTGATGTAACATTGTTAATTTTTGTGCCCTGTCTTATTACTCGGCTTATTTATTCTAGGTTGTTGGGATCCAGTAATGGAATGGTGGGCGAATATTGTCGGTGTTGCCGCCACTTGGTTGCTAGCTGACACTGGGAAGGCAATAGAAATTGGAGACAAACTTGATATGATGCCAGAGCCACTTACCAACTGCGAGGATCCCTTGCCTGGGTGACTAATTTTGAAATTTTATTCTACATTTAATATTTCGAAACTATTTCATCTACATTGAAAAATGTAGATGAAATAGTTTCGAAATATTAAATGTAGGCAGTTGTGTGCTAAAACAAATGCGTATCGGTCCTCGAGTAGGGATTTTACTATTTTATTACTCACTGTAGCTACACGGATGGGACCAAATATATTTTAAAAAAATGTAATTTTTATTATAATTTATGATATAACTTATAAATTTATATTCCCACATCGTTCTTGTAGAAAAATAATGTAGATCAAATTAAATTTATTTTCCTAATATTGATCAAAACATTTCTGACGAATATTTGTCAGAATCAACAATATTATTATCAATTTGAACATTCTCACACGTGTGAAAACTTAGAATATCTAATCGCGAGTGTTTATAAAACATTCATGTGTATAGTTTATAGTTTTGATATTAATAACTATTGTCTTTGATAGCATAAACATTAGACATTGAAAATATAGCTATTGTGATGATTATTTGTAGAGCACTGCATATGGCGTACAAAAGCCGACGCGGTCTGCTGAGTCTCGCTCAGTGTCGTGATGAAGAGTCCACGGAGAGGGCGGCCGACACCATACTCAAGGTTTGTGGAAATTATATTTGTGAAGGGTTTTAGTGGTTAAACATTAGTGCACATTATGTCGTATAAATCATTTCTATTAGACAAATTTAGGTATATTCTTATGAGTTAACTTTATAATGAATCATATTGACTAGTTTATTGGGTTTATATTGATTGTCAGTACCATCATAGGCATTTTCGAAGGCGCTAATTCTTGTTTTTCCTTACTATCGGTGAAACTATTTAATATTCAAACATATTTACATAAAGTGTGCATAGTGCAATTGTGTTTTTTAATAACGTAATATTTATTAATTTTATTTATATTATAAGGTATAAATAAAACACGGGTGATATTCGATTTCCATGAATATATTACAGAATAGGTACTATGTAGAGGTGTATATAAATATTTAAGTAAGATAAATTATTAATTTTGTATATTGTCACTCTGTCAACTTAAGATAAGCTACTTCGTAACGAAAGAAAGGTTTTCTTGTTGTTTTTATTTTTTCATTATTTTAACGAAATATATACTAATGACTAAAAATATGATAATATGCAGGGGCTAATTAGCTCGAAATAATGTAGAAGGAAATGTATTAAACATACTAAAATTATAATATTAAATGAAGTTGTAAAATGTTTGTAGGTGTGCGACATTGCTGGAGCACGGCTAGCAGATTCTTTGGCTTACTATTGCTGCGGGAAACCAACACAGCTTGTGATGGTAAGTTAACTATAGATATATAGTCATTTAATACTAATGCGTTTACCATTTTCCGACAGCTTTTTTGAAGTTATGACGGACTATTGCGGGAGTGCATTGTAGTTGCATTGCACCTGTTCGTAATTAACGTGCAATATTACTACAAGGCAAATCTCGAACTAGTTGCATTCATCGATCCGAAGAGCTACTGCGAAGATTGTTTAACTAATTGTTGTTCTATATTGGACTATGAATGTTGGTTGTTACTGTGTTGTCAACATATTTATTAAAGTTATTGTGTCGATTATATTTTGATGTAATAAATTAATTTATTTTTGTAATTAGCCATATTCATATTGTATAGAGCATTAGTATAATTTGTAATCAATAAATATTTATATAAAAGCCAGAACAAAATATTCCGTTTATAACATTAACGAGGTTGTAAAAAATATTATATAATTTTCATTTTGTCTTATTTATTCATCGGCAGACGAATTAACAAAGCCACTTGTAATTATATCATATATTATATTTATGTTTATACAATCTGTATTTCATAACAACGCGATATCAAGTAATATTTAAGGTAGGTCTTTATAGCACCATTTGTATGCTTGAATCTACCATAAGGAATTGATGAGAGGATGGCTGGAAGCAGCGGGCTTTAAAATGTTGTATGTGAATAGAAGAATTTCCTCGACCCTGTATTGCAGTGTGGTAAGGGTAAATAGAAGAGATCCGGAATATCAGGTATATAACTTACGAAAATATTTTTCAGAATCTAATGTATGAGCGTTTACATATACAGAGACTCGAAGATTCAAACTGTGATTGCTCATATTGTATGTAATATAATATCACACGATAATACCAGCATTTCTTTCGATTCCATATTTTAAAAAGTTAATATTCTGCCAAAAATTTTGTTAAATAATAATACAAAATCCGAAAAATATAAGCGCCCAAATAAATGGTAAAAACATAAGTTCTATATACATTACTTGTTTAATTAACTCAGTCTTAATTGTCAAATTTAGTTAGAACTTATGAAACAGGCCTTTACATTTGTTAGAAAAATGTGATTAAAAATTTTCATGTTAATAAAAATATTAAAATAAAACAATTCTTTATTCCCCATCTATTATTTTCGCGATTATTAGAAATTCTTAGTGAAAAAGACAATAAATAACATGTGAGTCGGCGATATGTAAGATTGTATGATTATTGTAAGTGTTAATATGTGCAGTTGATGCAAGTGCTGTGCTGCGACTGGGTGATGGAGGTGCGCGCCGGCGCGTGGGAGGCCACGCGCGCGCGCCGCGCCCAGCCCGCGCCGCACGCGCAGCTCCGCGCCTTCCAGCGCGACCTGCACTCGCTGCGGCGCCTGTCGCAGACTCTGCCGGTACTCTCTCTGCATCTCTAGCTATTTTTATATACGGTTACGGCAAAATGACTCAGTTGCACCTGATGGTAAGTGGAGGGGGTCAATTAGAATCTCGACTAACGAGAGATGATTAGCCCTCGACAGTCTATACGCTGACGGCCTGTGGGAATCCGATATACGCAGTCTGATCCCGGAACGCGACGCACTTACGTGGGCTACTATGGCGGGTTTTAACACTTTGTGCACGGTGGTCGCCATCTGGGCGAGTATAATATATAATCCTATTACTAGGCCACAAAGCAACTAGGCCAACTCGAAAAATATTTTTCTTCTGTCTTTCTGGCTGGCTTTATTTTAGCCTATTGCTGAGATCCACTTTACTATGTACATAGTATATACCCTAATTTCTTTTGGCCCTAAATATCCTGTGTATTCTTTCTTTGAAATCTATTTTATCTTGTATTGCAGTTACTTATATTCTAATACGTTTTCAGTGGGTGACGTCTCGAGTGTTTCTACAGTCTGCGGTGTGCCGCATGATGGCGGGCGCGGCTCCGAGACGCACACAACAATTACTGGATGGTAGTCTACGGCCTAGATTTAATCGCACATCCTTAATTTGTGGCAAAGGTAAAGCAGACATTATTTAAAATTATGTATCTTCTATTACATTTGCACATACAATGCTGATAATGGAAGCACTTGATAGTTTTGCGATCTAAATAATGTAAAAGTACAATGAAGTGTGGTATATTATTCGCATGTTAGAGATGGATTTTTATTTATTTTATTTAGGCATAGTTACAGAGTATATTAAACTATAATTATTGTACAGAAAAGATGACTATAATAGTATTAACAAGGCTAAATTGAAACTACCATAAAAGCTACGCACAATATTAACATAAGTTTAAGCGTCTTGGGCAGATCGCAGCTTCTATAAATTTGTATTCCTATTAGTGGCGGCGGTGTCAAAAATCCAAATATTTTTAACGAGTTAATATTTATATTTAATAGACCTCTGTTTATAGTAGCAAGTTCCCGCATCATTATATTGCGCAAGAACTTCCAGATGCATTTGAACTAACGCCCCTATTGTAACAATTTCATACAAATACGCCCACAATTACTGCAATTTTCAAAATTTACAGCAGCTTGCTTGGCGTAATTGTTTACACGGTATAAATAGCTTGCGGAAGATAATTTTTGTAAGTTTTTTTTGTCATATAAACTGTTTACGTGAACATATTTATTCATACCTAGCATTTGTAATTCAGAGCGCGTGCTGGAAGGCGGCGGCGGCGAGGGCGAGCGCGCGGTGGCGCTGTACATGGCGTGCAAGCACCTGCCCGCGGCGGTGCTCGCGGCGCCGGGCGAGCGCGCCGGCATGCTGGCGCAAGCCGCTATCACCCTGCAGAAGATCGGACACAGGAGTCGCCTGCCCCACTGCTACCACCTCATGAAGTCGTTTGGAACCCTACCCTCTGCCCCGTAGAATTTATATTTTTTGTATGTAACGAACGTAATATCGAATAAATTAGTTTTATGAATTTACAGGTGTTATTATTTTGTTATATCACATCTGTAGAAAAAATCACAATAATAGGGGTGTCTGATATAACAATGTATTGTTTTTAATTTTTTATTATTAAAGCTAATTCTCATTGTTGGAAAAATATATAAATTGTGCATTTATTTGAATTATAACTTATTGCGCCTGCAACTTCGCGCACATTTAGATCTATCTAAGGCTGATAAGGCTCGACCGAGATCTCGGTCTCGGTCTCGGTCTCGGCATTCTCGGCTATAAATTCAGCCGAGAATTTTGTCTCGGTTCTCGGCTACAAACCGCCGAGATTCTCGGCAATTACCGAAAAACTTTGTACGGAACAGAACGAGATTCAAATCAGCGCGCGGCTATATTCGTCGCTCGGTGTGAGTGACTGAGTATGCAGTCTGCGTTGTGATTGGTTGGAGTCTCAGTTGGTGAACTGCGGCCGCCTTTGCGCCGTTCGTTCACGGTTTATTTAGCCATTGTTGTTAAATTGAAATTAGTTACAATATTCTAGTTAAGAAAAGTAAGTAACAAACCCACATTAGGCCAGCTTGGTGAATGCCTAAACCGTCTCAGTAGTAAAGGAGAGATGTTCCTAGCAGTAGGATCCAATATTTAATACATCGTATAAATTGTATAAATGTAAGTACTTTTTAACCGACTTCAAAAAAAGGAGGAGGTTATCTATTCGACGTGAATGTTTTTTTGTATGTTTGTTACCTCAGAACTCGCTCATTTATGAATCGATTTGGATAAAAAATCTTTTTTTATTCGAAACAATTTCTCTTCAGATTGGTTGGTTATGTGAAATTATTTTTTGGTTTTGAGTGGTTTTTGAAGGCGGTTTAATTTTCTGTTAAAATTATTTTATAAGTATTGTTTTGCTGAGTTATTACTTGTACGATAAAAGGAGACACTCTTTGAAGGGTGAAAATACAAAAAAAAAAATTATACTATATTATTTGACTTTGATTGTTAAGGCGATACCTCAAGGTCCATTTTCATACATTTTGTTTCACCTTTAATCTGGGTAACTAAACAAGTATTGGCAAGTAAAGAATTTAAATTCACGTCTAGTTAGTGATTAATTCTCGCAGTTGAAAGAAAAACGTAAAAATAATTAATAATCATGGATATTTCTGCCTTTAAAATTTAATATGACGAGATTAAAGGTGAAACAAAATGTATGAAAATGGACCTTGAGGTATCGCCTTAAGCGGTTTTTTTTATAAAACAGTGCCTACTGTAGTATACAGTTAACAAATTTTTTATAGTTTATTCATGATTTATCTATTCTCGGTCTCGGTTCTCGGTCTCGGCCGAGATTGAAAAACCCGTCTCGGTCGAGCCTTAAAGGCTGATAATATAGTTGACCCCGGGCGGTAAAAACTCAGGGTACCCTACTTCGTTTAGCTTCTCTAAGTAATCTGTGTTCGTTTCATATTCCGAATTCAGAACGTGATTTTGGATTATAAGCCCTATAATCATAAAATCACGTTCTGAATACTCTAGTGCTGCTATTTTTTTAATACCTCAACGGTTTTCAAAAAAAAAAAAATGCAAAGGCTATCAGCAATGCAGCCTAGTCCGCCGTTTCCTTAGTGTTGACGGTTGGAACCAGTGTTTCTACTTTTTGGGATTTACCTCCTTTTCGGACCGAAATGGCCGTATAATAATAATTTTATATAGCCTAAGGATTTTTTATTATGGACAGGGATTTAGAGAAATTTGGGGTAGAATCGAACTTAGGGTTGAACTCAATTTTTTTCTAGTAAACATTTTTCAACTTATGACTTTATTTTGTAGCTCTAATGTTTTGCGGGAAATTGCTCCGATTTATAGTAAATGTTATCGATTAAAATTTATTTTTACCTAACGTTGGGATCATTTTTAGACGATAAAAAACATCAATCCATGCTTAAAGTAAATCTAGTTGTACTTAGATAACTATTTCATTTTGAAATACGCGAGCAAGCTGTTTTTATAGTAATGTTCCCTAAAATAGGAAATTTTTATGATCTGTGAGTTAATTTCAGGGATTATTTTATAAAATCTAGGGTAAAATCAGAATCGTAAATAGAAACACTGGTTTGAATTTTTTTCCCATCAGTATTGTACTATCCCTAGGTATTATTATAATTTATAGTACAACACTATTGTACATGTTTGACATAACTGATAACTGATTACTGTTGACAGAATCTATTGGTAACTAAAATCCAAAACCAAACAATAATCGATACATAAATAAAATATAGTAGAATGAACGTTTTGTGAACACTTCACCGATCTTTGTAACTTGATAAATATATTGACTAAGTTTCATAAGTCATAAACTAGAATTTGTTATGAATAGTTGAGCTGCGTTTTAAACTAAGAAAATCGTGTTAGAAATGGTAAGAAAGACACTATTTACTTTTACCATTCTTTCTCACCTTACAAAGCTTATCAATTTTATAGATTATTGATTTTGTTATGTTGGAGTGTTAGATAAATCAGCTTTTTTGTGGAATTATAGGCGACAGCAGTGACTACAACCCAGAAAAAAACCGGCGGCTCGAATAATGCTACAGGTGGGGTAAGAAAGAAATCTGGTCCTAAATTTGAACTCACAGAAGAACAGAGACGTGATATAAAGGAAGCTTTTGATCTCTTTGATACCGAGAACACAGGAAAGATTGACACAAAAGAGTTAAAAGTGGCCATCAGAGCTCTCGGTTTTGAACCTAAAAAGGAAGAAATCAAAAAGATGATTGCAGAAATAGACAAGGGAGATGGGAAAGTGTCTTTTGATGATTTCTTGGAACTAATGACATTTAAAATGGCTGAAAAAGATACTAAGGAAGAGATTATGAAGGCTTTCAAACTATTTGATGATGATGAAACTGGTAAATAATATTGTATATTATAGTTGGTACATGAAAAATGGCAAGAGCAAGTGGCGCTATTATGGTACACTTATTAAAGTAGATGCAGAATAGTTGAATAATTATAATGTTGTCCAACAAGATACATTTCACCCTTATTAGTCAGCCATTAGAACAAGGTTGGCCAATTATATTTGCTCTGCACCCACACTCATACAAATCAGTTTATCATGGCTGGTTTCATGAATACTCACATTTCCAATCACTGTGTCTGTGTCTGTCTTAATAGCCTTTCCTGCTGGGCTTAGATTAATCAAACAAGCCTCATCAATCACAAGCTAGTGGTTTTAGCGGATCAGGAACCCCTGTTTCCTCACCTTTGCCAAATCATTCACATTCTTTTGTGATCATTTGCTTTTTGAAATTAAAGAGTACATGCTATCTTGGATGTGCAATGAAACAAGACAAATATAGTCTCAAAATTCTAACATCATAATATTCAATGTTAAAAATTATCCTATCCTAAACTACTGGTACTTTTTTAATCATTTATATTTTAGGTCATTTTTGCTTCTACAAAAATGATGCCTACAATAAGTCTTTGCAAAACTCTTCAAATATCTATTGTTATTTTATCATTATATAAATTTAACCTTCTAAATATTTTGATTGTGATTTTAGAGCACCAATAATTTTTTTTAATTACATTATGTGGAGTATTTTTTCTGGGTAGGTATTTCATTCTATACATAAAATAATAAATATGTTTATTGCAGGTAAAATTTCATTTAAGAATTTAAAGAGAGTTGCAAGAGAACTTGGAGAGAACTTAACGGATGAGGAGTTACATGAAATGATAGATGAAGCAGACAGAGATGGTGATGGGGAAATCAATCAAGAAGAATTTTTACGTATTATGAAGAAAACCAGTCTGTATTAGTTCTAAGACTACTGAATATCTTAAGATTACTGAATATTACTTCACTTTTAAAAATTGAACCCAATTAAGGATTTTTTAAATTGTGGAAATTTAAATTAATACTACTACTATTAATACTGATTGCATAGATAACACTGTTATTATTCAAAATCTGAAAGAATATAAAAGGGGATCACCAAAATTGCCAAAAATACTTACATTCCACCTTGTATGTAATATGTACAAATCAACATTAAATGGTCCTAAACCTTGTATAGGAGTGTTAATTCTAAGATCTGTATTTTGTTCAGTAGATTTGAGTACTTACTTTAATAATTTAAATAAGTTTAATTTGTTTTATGTTTATTATAGTGAGTAAATAGTACCAAACCCACAAAATGGTATAATAACTAGGGATGTTATGGATATTTGCATTGGCCTACACACTGAGGGACTTCAGCATTAATTGTAACATCCATATCTATCTACACATTTTTTGAGGATGCAGATTTCAAATTCTTATGCAGCATGCACCTGTGCGAAACAGGGTAGACTCTGAATAAGTAACAACTTTAAAGATTTATATCTATAGTCATTCTAGATTTACATCTAGAATGAACTATTTTTCAACATTCCTTAATAAAACATATTACTACAAAAAGGTCATGGAAAATTACATTTTTAAACCTGTGGATGTTAAACTTGGCTGACTGTTCCATGTTTGTAGTAGCACAATGGCATAGTTGGGAATGGAACGAAATTCTATTTCATGTTTTTTTACTGCACATTTTGTAAGTTAAACTTTCTTGTAGCTTTAACATTTTACCTATTTTTGTGTGCACTTTCTTTCTAGTCAATTAATTTGTTTACTGATATAGCCACAAACTAAACCGCACATTATATGGGTATGCATTTAAGTTATTAGCCTAAGCAAGATCCCAACATACATGACATATTTTAGAATATAGTATAAACTCATAATTCCTTTTCTGTGAGTTATTATTGTTACTTTAGCCTTTTGTGAAACAATTTGTATGTTATCAGTTGACCTTTTGTAGTTTTATCTAACAAGAAGGATGTAATATTCATTCCATATAATGGCTCTAAATTTTTTAGTCACTAGCAGATAATGCGACCCATTATTGCGTAAGATGTGTTTTTATGTTTATGCTAAGAAAACTGTTTTGTGATATTTGCCTCTATAATAAATTTCTTATTATATAATGTACATTTTAATTAAATCTTTAGACATATAAATTCAAACAAGTAGTAGATGAAAAGTCATCACCATTTCAAGAAAACAATTTTCACTTACAGTGAATTGTAAGTTTATTGCATCATTGCAGGATGGGATTTGTTTTCAGGAAATCTAATCAACCATATTATAAAAAATCTACAATACATCAATTCCATAAGACAGAAGAATCATTATAGTTTAGCCAATTTATTTGTTCTAGGCAAATTCACATTTTTTGTTAAATTGGTGGAAATAAATAGATAAATATTAAAAATATTATTTATTTAAAAATGTTTTTTTAACAAAAGGTATAAAATGTAAATCTTATCTGAGATTTCTTTTCATGATAATTATTTTACTTATATTAGTTAAATCTTTCAACAACATTTCCTTCAGGCTGCCCAAAATATGCTTTGTGACACATTTTAACAAACAGACCTATTTCCACAACTCCAGGAATCATCTTTATAGCAGCACTGACTTTCTCCCAATCTAAATCTTGGTTAGTAAATACCCAATCAAGGATAAAGTTTCCATTATCTGTCACCACTGGACCAGCCTTTGCTATAGCACTGCGGAGTTTAAAATCTCCTCCATACATAGCCATAATCTTGTTCTTTATGGGAACATATGCCATAGGGACAACTTCAATTGGAATACCCTTCTTGTATCTATCACCTAGCTTCACAGAATCTTTAGTATAATCAGCAATAACAATGAGCTTTTTTGAAAATGACGCAATTATTTTTTCTTGAAGCAAACATCCACCACCGCCTTTTATTAGTGTCATATTCGAGTCAACTTCATCTGCACCGTCGATGGTTACGTCAATAATGGGATTTGTATCGAGTTCTCCAAGCTTCAGGTTATGTTTTATGATTAGCTGTTTCGCTTGAAAAGATGTGGGTATACAGGTGACCTTCAGGTTTTCTGACTCCACTCGTTCAGCAAGTCTTTGTACAGCGTATACGACTGTCGAACCACTGCCAACGCCGAAAATGCAGTTGTCTGTGACAAATTCATCGACGGCCCGGTATGCAGCCACTTGTTTTGCTTGTTCCAAAGACATTTTTGATAAATTTCTAACTAATACTTGAAAGTTGCGGTGATAATACCTTAATTTTGTTCCACAGGTCTTCCACATACATCAAAGATATTAATAGAGTTTTATTTATAAAAGTTCACAAATAAAAGACACCAACTCCACGCACTCGAAGCGCTATAGCGGTCACCAATAATGTCAAGTGTCAACTCAACACTGTCAACTGTCGATAATGTGAACTGACAATATTGTGACAATATCACAACTGCCAACTGCTGAGGGGGTAGAGTGAAGTGCAAACTCTAGACGAAAGAGAATCATGAACATTTGCAATCGAAACATTCAACTCATTCGAATAAATGCAAAAAAAAAATTTTACTTCTTAATAATAATATTATCATAGTGTATATGACGCTAATAGGCTGAATGATTGGATAGTCTACTCAAAGCGACTTAAAATAAGCGACTGAGAGAGCGATAATCGCCGAGTGACACCTGCGTCATCTTCCAGTCATAGTAGTTTCTATTCAATTACCTGCTCACTTCGAATATTTATTTTGGGTGTGGCTTCCGGCTTACCTGTAGTAGTAGTAGTAGTAGACTAGTAGTAGCAAATTATGTTCTGTTCTAACTTATCATTAGCGATTTGTATAATATACTTAAATACTGATTAGTGGTTGTCATTCATTATTATTATTAGTTTTGGATTCGAATGAATGTCGGTACTTGTTAGTTGTAGATTACTCGAATCAAAGATTACATTTAATTTGAATACTCAGATTATTCTCAGTCGCGCATATAATATTTATATGCAAGCAGTATCAAGTTGCGTAAAAATATTAAGCCAGTGTTAATTTTTTCTAGTTACCATAAGGTATGATTAACATAATATTATTATTATAATATTATAACCTAAAAAACATATGCTCACGTTACGGCTACGTTCTACTAAATAATTCGATCTATTTTCGCTAGAGGGCGTAAATTTTTTGTAGATATCTATCAAAATTCAGAACTACATGAATATTATTCTCATAAAGTGTTAGATTTTTATTATTCTAAATTATTTACATTATTAGAGTACATCTAAAATAATCAACCAGTTACTTCCTACGTATAGAGGCTAGAGGCAAGTGGCACTATTTTATATGGGGATCAAGTTGAAAAATTGTCCAGCTATTGTAAGCAGCAAATTACAAATCAAAAACGCACCACAATAGCGCTGGCGTAGCTTTTGTTACGCTAGCGCTAGGGTATGATAACATGTAATAACAATCATGTTAACGGAGTGAAGTATGCTGATTTGAAGAATTTAACGTATCTGATGACTCTTGTAGTTGATATATGGAGGTTAATGAAGCTGCAGTATATAAAAGCGCGATTATAATAAAGGGGAAGCCTTTTTTTCTTGTTTAATTTAATGTCTTACTTCAATAACTTTTGGAGGTATGTTTAAATTGACCCACTTGCTACCATGGCGTCACTATAATTTGCCACTTTTTGACGGACACTTGCATATACGAGATAGTTCTACTTACCTCTACCTTCCATATTTTATGATTCAGTTAGTCTTGATTTTTGTATGGAAGATGTTGAGAAGATGAAGGGACAGACCGACAGAGAGCTTTATATCTTAGGTTTAGTCACATGGCTCTGTTAGTACCCTTTGGGTGTTAAATCCTAATAGACTTAGTGCCTCTATAATTTGTATTAGGTACAGTCACTTTAGGTCACTTTAGGAATACAAATAAAACTTATAAAGCCAGAGCCAATATCTAACTTAACGACTTATTTTGGTAAAATATGGTTTTTTAATTGGCCGTGTATCGGTGGTTTCAATACAATAGCTTCTTGATAGAACTAATTAGCTTCTGTAAAGTTTACTTCCAAACGAACCTTATACCTGCCTATGGGGGTATCTATGCCTATATTGGTAAGTAGATTACAAATTATCGTGGTTAATAAAAACTCATGATTGAACAATTTGTATTGTTACTTTAATTTATTGACGTTATTTAATAATATAATTGTATGAAAAATGAAAATAATTTACTTCAATGAATATTGTTACGTTGGTGTATTACTTTTTATTTACCATTTTGATAACTAATAAATATGCTAATTATTAATAAAATTTAAATGATTACGTTTGATGATTGATCTAATCAGAAATAATTTCTTTAGACAAGGATGTCAGACTTCTAAGCAAATTATCTTGATCTCTAAGCAATTTCTTTATAATAGACAAATGGACCGTAACGTCTAAATCAGGCGATTTTCTAATGAATTTTATTTTCGAGCTCATATGAAAGTTTTTTTGATATTTTTTATGACATGCTAAAGAAATGGGAACTACGTATTTTGCTTTATAATTCTCGTTTCTTTCCCTATGAGAATTATTTTCTTTCTGAAGTCTTGCATTCTGACAGCGTAAGTTTTTCAAATCTTCCGTAACAGCTTCTAAACTATTATTTAAAATATTTATTTTATTATTAAGGAATCGATTTTTTTGACTCAGTTGCAAATTTATTTCTCGTTCGTTGTTGTAATCTGCATAATATTGACCACAACATATTATAATTTGTTTTAATTGTTGCGTGACTGAAATATCAGGTAAGCATTTGTTGTTTATTTTTTGTAATTCATTATAACCAAGTTTGATAAAATCAAACAAGTTATCTAATTCTTCACGGAGCGCCTTGTTGTCTCTAGTCGTGGTCTGAATAATTTGTGATGTTTGTCTGTATTTTTGATATAAATCCGCATACTCGTTTCTCGCAAGATGCAAATGGCCGTTAAGGGAAGTGCTTTCATTTTCTCCAGCTGAAATAGCAGCCTGGGCTACTGCTGAATACAAAATAAAAGGATAAACAACATTAGTTATGTTTTCTACTGCATATTACTTGCATCGTTATAGTACGTGTAGGTATGCAAATGATATTTATATTTTTAATTTATAAAGGATTGTTACAATATCTAAAAGCCCAAAAGTATAAAACGGATGCCCATACAATAGGTGGATAATAATATGATATGATTACTTTACTACCTTAAAAAGCTAATTATTCATAAAAAGGTTTATACTTACTACAAGCTGTTTTAACTTTCTCCTTCAGTTTTTTTATCATTTTTCTTTTGAATGCTAGCGAAGATTTTGATTTTATAAGTTTGTTTATAATGTCTTCGTCGTCTATTATATTCGCATTTGAAACTGTATTATTTGGATTTTGAAATCTAAACAATACGAAGGACTTATTAACCCATTTATGGATTGCTAGTTTAGATAATACCTCGGAGCAGGAGAAATATGTACAAACTACTGCTTTTTGGACGAAAAACACAGTCCATTATATATACCTTATTGGGGTTAAGTACAAAGATCCTTATAGTTTAAGAGGCCATGACTGCAATCTCTTATTTACCATTGAGGTTGGTATGATGCAATAATTTCGATTAACGAGAGAATATTCAATTCCTAGGTTTTATTGAACTATAAGCTTAACTAGTCTAAGTCGTTGTGATTGCGTTGAGATAGTAATATATACCTAGATAATATATATTATATATTGAAATATGGGGATTAAAACCGTAGATACAACTAAGTACATATGTATTAATATTCTGCAAGGTATAATAAGTGCTGAGATTAGTATTGAATCTACGAGGATGTAGTGTACGTGTGGGTGATTATTACTGCTTTATTTATTTCTGCCGCCAAGTAGCAAATATACCTAATTAATCCGGCCAATTTGAAACAGGTCAACATAATTGCGTCAACTAGCGAGGGGTAATCATATCTCGTGAATCGGTACTTTATCTAGATCCTATTCCACTTAGGTATGTACTTTAGGGTCCCTTTGCCGTGTCCGTATAAAAAGGCTAAATAATAAATTGTACTTACAGAAGTATTTCCTGAGCAATAGCATTCAACGCTTCTTTCATTTTATCACGCTTGACTTCATTTACATTAGTTATTGTATGATTACAGGTACTTTCACAATCCTTGTCTGCACAAATCATATTTAATACTTGGATAAATTTTAAATTATAATTTAATAATCAGTTTTATAATATAGTTGACTAAAATTTATAAATTTTGAATATTGGTATTAAATGCTAATAAAAATAGCAGTAAGAGAAATCACAAGGAATCATCAGGATGACATCAAAGAGAATTGTAATTGATTGTAATATATTGGATGACATTATGATTTTATGTTCAACATCAAAGAGAATTACAATAGATATGTAAATTCAGCATAATAATAATATTGTCCTATGTAGTTTAAATACTCTTTGTATAATATTTTATAATTATTGTAATCGATTTCCGAGGATAAGATTAAATAGTTCGTATGGGTTAACCCAGATGTATAAAAACACACACTGCGTCTGGGAATGGACTGGAACTAGGGTTTTTAAAAGGAAAATATTGTATTGAAAACAGTCTCTTTTCAAATCTTGACTGTTGTGTTCTTAACCTTCCGACTATATAAATATATAATAAAAGTATGTATGCCTTACGGTTTTATAGACGATGTTTTCTGATAAAAAACAAATAATTATCAGACCCCGTGGCAATGGACACGGTGAACCTCGCAACTTCTTATAGTAGTATCACCACCAGCAAGAACTTTGAATTCCAAAGCATTGCATGACACTGCATACATTTTGTAAACTGTTGGCGACGTGCCACCAACTAATCACGTAGCAATATATAGTTAGTTTAGTTCAGTAAGTCATAATGTGAAAGAATTTCGATATATAAATAAAAGGGACCCATGTCATTGATTTTAAAACCTTTTCAATATATTAGCGAGGATTTCATGCACAATAATTAATGCATGAGTTTTCACAAAGGCAAAGTAACTGTTTATAATTTGTCCGAACACTACTCATACTTTTGAATTAACTGAAAGGGGGGTGCTTGTAAGATGTCGATTTGTGTTAATTATCAGATGAAAGTGATGATATAGAGCGGACATTGGGGCGATTGTCATACTAAAATTTTGCGCTTATGTGATGCTTTCTCAATCTACTGTGAAATAGCAAAACCATGAATGTAATATATTCCATATTTTTTCCATATCATGATTTGCATTCTTTTAATGTGAACATTACCATGTTTTCTGTAAATATTTTATTTTTATATTAATAGGTATAATATACGCAACGACGCTCTGACATCTTGTCATACGGACATTTCAAATAAGACAGCGACTTATTACCAATAGGTAATAACTGGAGCAAACATTTAGCCCTGATGTCCGGTCTATAACTAACAATATAGATTAATTTCTTCGACTTTACCATATTTTTCAGATCAGTTATAACTTGTAGCGTATGATGATGATTTCGTTGTTATATCTAGTCATGTAAAAGTTTATTATTAAGCTTTAGTATGTTAGGGTACGCAAGCCAATTTTCCGCCAAACGCCCCGGCGGCAAACGGCTGGCTATTTCGTTTGTTCACGAGACAACCAATTCCTGTGGTAACCATTTCACGCTCGATTTCTGTTGCCACCATTAAAAATGGGGATGTATCTTCCGAATGATCAGTTGTATCGGAAAATAAAATCGATACAACATAATGGACAAGAACGCTCTGCTGAGAAAAATCTCAAGTTTTCTTAAAATATGTCACGTCTACACTCTATATCTATATTAGTTGGCGTATCAATACATTTTACTGACTTAATATTAGATAATATTACAATTAAATATGCTATTACAAATATTGAGATAACGAGTTAATTAGGTTAAGAATTTAGATCTTACGTAATACTCGAATGTAAGTCTTGATTTGTATTTTGTGTTTCGTAAATAGTTAATTATCACAGTACGAAGATTTAAATTAGACTGCAATATCATACTACATTCTATATTACATATTTTTTTTACATGTGAATCGCGCCTTTGTGATGGTCTTTTCTAGAGAAAAGTCCTATTGTGCTCTTCCTATGATGCACACTAAAGTATCATCTAATCCAAAATCTAGGTTTTCGTTTGTGACAAAGGTAATTGATGTATATATTTTGTTTTATTTAATTTAACAAAAATAATAAAAAAAAAAAATTAGACAGAAAATACTGACAGTTTTGGATTTAACACGGAATTCTTGTAGTTGTATTGACTTTTTCCCTAAAACTTTTACGATGCCAACAATGTTCGGATATAAAAATCAAGAA
Source organism: Manduca sexta (assembly GCF_014839805.1). Taxonomy (NCBI): domain Eukaryota; kingdom Metazoa; phylum Arthropoda; class Insecta; order Lepidoptera; family Sphingidae; genus Manduca; species Manduca sexta. The sequence goes on from NC_051136.1 coordinate 8,713,623, forward strand.
TTAAAAATATGTTTTGATGAACTACAAACCTAATGTATTATAATATTATGTATTTTACCGTTGTAGAACTTAATGCTGTAGATACATAAAGGTGGACAAGAAATTGCAGAGGTTAAGCTCGGCTTGATGAATGAAAATGATTCACCAATATATTCTAAAAGGATCCCGATCTTCTTACTTAGCCGTTATCCGCACGGTCGGTTTATTTCAATTTCCTTCATAAAAGATGCTATTCTCGGATTTGAAGTAGATTTATCATGCTCGGATAAAGGGGCACTTTTTGTGCTTTTCTTGTGCCTGGATCTGACCCGAGATCTGTCCACTTAATGTGAATAATGGTGTACGATGGAAAACGAATGCGAACTCGAACACAAAAGACAACAATGCAGGACGATTGCAAAACTTGATACAGGGGTTTTAGCGAGATAATGTTTACTATTGTGTGTGTCCTTCGATATTTTATTGATAATGTGATCCACAACACCAAAGAATAACCGTTTTCATCATCAACCTTTTATCCGCTATTGGTATCAAGTTCTGTATGAGGAAAATATAGATTAACTTTATTTTAAGACAAATGAATAATATAATGTTCAGAGTCCAGGCGACAGAAGATAACATTTTATTCTAAAAACATGTATAGGAAAAGAAGTTTATTCGGAGCACGCATGCCTCTTGCCGAGGTAGACATTTAATACACGTCGTCATAGCGGGTTGAGATCCAGGCGATATCTGTGGAATGCGAGACGTCTACGGATAATCGATTCCTCGAAGGCAAAAGCTCGCCCCGTGAGAGATGCACTCGACATGAAGCTACGTTGAGTGTACTACTCGGAACATAGAATTTCTGAACATTTATACGCCTCGTGTACACGTATTAAGCTTCGCAGGAAATCTAATAAACATCAACAACTAAAAGCTACAATGTCTATGAACGGTTAGTTTTTTTTTGGAGCGCTAAACTGTTTTACTTTAGCCGCAGTTACTCGGTAGACGGTGAGCTCTAGCCAGCATTAACAACCATGAAATTATGTTGCGATAAAATAGGAGAACGCCTCACCTCTTTGCAGGGCCCAAACATCACGTAAATAGTTAAATCTACTACTCTAATACAATTTGTAGTAAACCATGATCCCGACGCTAAGGTCGCATTATCGGATTGGAAAAAACTATTACAAAACAATTACAGGAACGTGAAACTCAATCTTATGTAGGATACATTTAAGGTGGTATTTGTATGTAGTAAGTTGGTACGTGAATACGAGGGCGAGTTTTACAATGTTCATGTGACGGCATGACCTTTTTGTTGGACCTTTTGTGCAAGGAATCCGCGATGCCCTAGGGGCCGTGGGGCACGATTTCCATTACACGGGAGAGTTTTACGAAGAGGTTTTGCTTTCCAAAAATTTAACATAAATTACGATGTTCTGTAACGTTAGTAATTACACGAAAGTAACTTACTAGCAACTAGCTTTTGCTTTTTTCTAGATATATATTTTCCGGGGATAAAAGCCTATGTCATTCCCAGGGTTTTCATCTATCTCCATACCCATCGAACAGGGAAAAGAGAGGTGTTATAACTTTAAGGTGTGTATTTGTGTGTCTGTGTATTTGACCGTCTGTTGTAGCATGATAGCTAACAAACGAATCGGCTGATTTTATTGCGTTTTTTTGTTTCACATTATAATTCAAGAAGAACTATTCTGGCGTTTGAAGATCATCAACTGATTTCCTACTATCACAAGTACGATTGACTTGAAATTTAGTGTACTTTTACTTTGGTGGTATTTACAACATAAATGACAACCTTGTGCTGATGCTGCCGCATCAGGTAGTTAGAGGGATATCCAAGTCCTTAACAACTTACAGCAGATACAGCCTGTTTGGGCTCATAAGAATGGTTTCAATGAATTAGTGTTTGATTGATGATTTTTGAGGTCCCTTGTGGAGTAAATAATAATTTAAATAATCCCCGACAAAAAAAAAAAAACTAAAATGAGTTTGGCCTTTCTGTTTATTATAAGTACCTAGGATTATTTTAACCCAAGCATCCTCGAGTCGGGGGATCGAACCCTGGACTTGGGGGTTGAAAGTACTTCTTTAGAGATGCATACATTTTATTTTTAACTTTTTGGAGATTTTTTTGTGTCAGCGATATATATACTTCTTTAAATAATATTTTGTAAGGATTAAAAATATTTTGAAAATACCTGGATCACGAGTAAGGCAAAACGTAAGACGGAGATAATTACAAAATCTTTTCTGATGGACGGTCAATTACGATTTTTAATAAGATTTTATTTCCTGAAAATCATTCAATAAACTAGTAGTGTAATTAATATTTCAAAGTGAATTTGTCTCGTAAGAATCATTCAACACTGCACTTATAAATTCAGATATGTTGTTTTACCATAGTTGTGTATTTTATAGTATAGTTATGTTTTGTGATATATTATTTTGATTGTCATTGTATTTTAATAATTAGCATTTGCCTAATTTGCTAGAGAATTGTAATGTTTCAGCAATATTTTGTGATAGTCAGAATCATCATTTGAAGAGTTTAGTCAACTACTAGCCAAAGAATTAATGAAGTTCCGAGAAGCAACTATTTTGGTTTCATTCTCGGTAGTAAGATTACTGGCTTGAGTATTTTGAATTCTCGGGAATGAGTATAAAGCACACCTATGTCGAATTCCACGAAATACGGAGGCACTCAGGAGATAATATAGCCCACAAGTGTGTGCGCTATACATAAGTGCACTCTCTGTTCCTTCACACATCACATATTGTCCAGTGAGACGGCAATCCGACACGACCGGAGAGAGATCAGGCACAGGACCGACGTCTTTATGTGCCTTCCAAGGAACGGGGCTATCACACCACCAACTTCCTCACTCCGTATAAGATGGGAAAACGCAGTGACAATGATGTTTGGCCTGACGCGGACTCGAACCCAGGACCTTAGCGCGGTAGTCGTACTCGTACCGCGTATGCATTACAACTACGCTACCGAGTCAGTACTTGATTATAGGACTATAGGTATTCTGAGATTTAGAAAGTGGAAAAAGATGATAAATATAAATCTAAAATGAATTGAGTAACTCCGGTTTGAAATCGCTTAAAAAGTAAGTTTTTTGTACAAAGCTAATAAGCTCACCAGCTGGCTTAACACATCTTTGAAAGTATACGCAAACTTATAAATCTTAAAAACGATTTCTTAGTTTGACGTCCGTCATATTTTTGAAAAATTTTCTACCATGTTAATATAATATATTAGAATAAATTATGGGAATTAACAGTCATACGGAGTAGTCATGTTAGTAAATAGCAATATTTAGTTATTCGTTTCCTTATAATAATCCTTATAATAACTATGTTGGGGTGAGATTACAACATGCACATTTGTTTGATTTCTGTTGGATTTGTACCATACAAATGATGCAATATCGGCAAGTCACGTCTCTGCAGTATTTTGAGTTGAAAGTTTGGTGCCGGCTGCAACTCAATAAGCTGTAGCGTTTTTACAAAAGTACACCTACGGGTATATGTATTAAATAAAATTGATTAGTATGGTTTTATAACTTATCAATTCACGCTGTTAATCAGTAACACGTTACCTAATAGATCTTATATTCAGGGAAATGAGTTTTACATGGGATGAATAACAAGAAGAAACTGCAATTACTTACTTATATTTTAGGAGTTAAGCAAATGAACAGATGTTTAACCTTATGCCGTTGATTATCATGAAATGGAATGAGCATTGTATTCTTCCTTCGATCTCAATGATCTAACGGTACGCAACAGGAAAGTTTTCTGCGTGACACTCGGATTATTCCGGCTTATTTAATGTAGAGCAAATAAAGCTAATTTACCCCTTAATATAAGTACAGTGTATGTACATATTAAGCACTGTGTAAATCTTGTGATTAGTTACAAACGATCAGGGACCTTATTATCTATGTCACTCGTTATTTCGTCAGTTTGTGATAAACACGCAACGCACCACGCTGCGTTTAATACAATAGAAATTGACATATAGAATATGAATTGACAATCATTTCACGTGACACAGCTGTGTTACGAGTTTACACTGTCATAGAGAATAAGGCCCCCACTGTTCATACAAATGTATCATCACGCAATTTTGCTTTTCCAGTGGTAAGTTTCAGAGGTGTATCACACTCACACTTCGGCAGCAGCCATGTTAGGTCCAATGTAATAGAAAGCTTATACCAAGCTATTACCAAGCAAAATTCCGATATGGCATTATATTCCATTCCAGTCCGTAAAATAGTAGATAGTTATACATAAGAAGAACAAAGTGACACGGTTGCTACATAAAAATGTATTTGTTGTACGAGGGTACATGTCTAACTCGGGGGTAAAAGTCAGGCGGAACATCTGTTAACCAACTTCTTAAAGTTTCGCAAAAGAACAAAGTACGATAGGTGTCCTTTGGGCCTGTGAGAAGATGCCGAGAGCGTGCGTTCAGCAAAACTTTCAATATAAACCTCACAATATTTTGAGCATTGGTCTATTAATAATTGAAACCCAAAACGTAGTAGATTCTTAATTTTCTGTTAAAATTAGTTTAGGGAAAAAAATAGTTATACATTTATCTATTTTTAGTTAAATTTTCATTTTGAATGTATTTTATAATTTAATAAAAAAATCAAACTAAATAAATAAAACAAATAATAAATTTAATGTGTTGTTTTAGAAATGACGCACCTTTATATTTTACCGGACATCCCCAGAGGAAGGGTAATGTTTTTATAAATTGTAAACGTAAGAACTTAATAATATTATTACTTTCGTTGTATAAATTTCCTAACTGCAGAAATTCCTTTGTGTTTTTAAGACGTATTATAGACATTGTTTTTTTTTAATTAATCTGTTGAATTAATTTTGATGTTAACTTAAAATAGAGCTATCTTGAAATCCTAGGAGACGTAACTAATGCCTTAACGCTCGCCATTCAACTAAGACTTAGATGCGGGCACAACTACGGTCAGAAGCTAGTCGAAGTACGTCTACCAAATTTCAACATAATGTTTGTAATGATTTCTTAACAAAATAGCAATATAGTGCATTTTAATAGTAAAATTTCTAAATTCGGATTATTATAATCAAAATGTCATCGTTTTATTGCAAATCTGTGGTTATAAAAGATTATAATAATGAAACAAACTTAAAGTTTACCTTCAATGATAGGCCTGCTGCTGCTGCAGCAGCCTGTTGATGTTTAATACATAATATTGCAAATCATGTATCTTTGTTACTTTTCAGTCAGAATTACATAGCTAACAAAATTTTACGTTATGTTCTAAGTATCAGTGGTGGTTCGGATAGCCTATTTCCATCCTATGATGTATGGAATAGGCGGTGAGACTATTTATCAAATTGAAAAACTTTTATCTGACTTGGCATTGGAACTTTGAACCTAGGTTTAAGAACGTTGTGTTTCGAGCAATAAGACAAACAACAAGTGAATTAAAGCTGCCTACGACAATTAAAGATGTAAAATTAAATTAATAATCAAATTTAAACCCATCATATTATTTCTGAAGGGTGACATTCCTGCCATAATAATTATTGAAGTTGTTATACCTGGCCCTCAAATAAATGGACCATTTGTTGGAAATATTTTCGCATCGGTAATGCCAGGTGATTTCGGCAGCGAGGGCTGCCAACAATGCATTAAAAACGTTCCTCGTAATCACAGTCGTTTTACTTCTCATTTAATTAACATAATGGTTTGTCAAGGAAGGTAGGTATTTATTATAATACTTTCTTAAATGTTCTTTAGACGGAAGGTGTTTGGTATTAGTTAGATCTCGTAGGATTCTAAGAGTGTCAGTTTCAACAGGACTTATCTAGGTAAATAATTGTTTCTAGAATTCAGTAATTTTGCTTTTCCTTTTAATTGATCTCATTTCTCTTGTTTCTATAAGTTTTGGTTTAATAAGATGTTTCCGAGATCTATGTTCAGATCAAAATTCTGTGAAATTATGAGAAGACCAACTAATTAATATTGGTTTAAGTGGAAATTAATTTGTTATACAATTCCACCTTCATTAAGGTAAACAAAAATCGTATTCTATGACTATATTCAGAACTAAATATAAGTATAAGTTTTAGTATAATGGATTTATTAGGATTACTTTCATTTCAACCCTTATTGTACTGCGTTAGAGATTGTTTAAAAATGAATGAACCGTTTTGGGTTAATGTGATGTGAGGGACATTTCGAAAAGACTAAACCCTATTGACAGTGTGCGTAAAGCGATACATATGCATTACGCATAGCTACAGGATGTAACGTAGGAGCTCATGTTGTGAAGTCTACTACAAATTTCGTACAGGATTTTGAATATTTGTGTTTGACAAAGCACAGTTGTAAAAAAAATGTCATATCGTAATTCAATTAGAAGAGCACACAATCCATTCATTGCGAATGCAATGCTCGCATTTACGGCTGGTTCCATAACAGAGTATAACGTAGTAAACAGACAGGAATATTTGCGTACGTTTCGAATTCTCCGCGCATTCGGACACGCAGAACATTTCACCTGCCATAGTTTATTACCTATTCAGCGGACTCGCACAAATAAAATTGTATAATGCATAAGCGAATGGCGAGTTTGATTTACGAGGGAACAGGCGGCCGCCCGCCCTGGCCAGAGTCACGCGCTGAATAACTAACATACCTAGCGGCTATTCAAATGCCTTTTGTTGCTTGTACGGACTAAACTAATTTAAAAATAACATCATTGAAATTCTATAGGTTCTTTTTTAATAATAATTACTGAAATATTAAATATTAAATACTGGTGGGGGTTTCTCAGAATGCAAGGGGTGGTCTGGGCAGATACGGCCGCAATGTCTATTTCTACCACCAAGCAGCAGTGAGGATACATTGTTTGAAAGGCATTGTAGCCAGCGTAATTATTGCGCATTATGGGGCTTAACCTCTTTTGTCTGAGTGACGAGCGCAGTGAATGAGTGCAGTATTTTGTAAATCAAAGTTCTGTATGCTGTTACTTTTGTTTCATAGTGGTCATATCGCTTACTATAAGGCGAACGATAGGCTTGTCTTGTCATTCAACGGCAATAAAAAAAATATGAAGATAAATTATCTCCTTAGACTTAAAAGATAAACTTTAGTCTCTCACGAATATAAACAGTTATGAGTAAAGGTTATTATTGATCTAGACGCTCTACTTTACGAAGGTGCGTGGGAAAAAGCACAATAAAATAGGTTTCAACTCCACATATTTTTAGAAATCAGGACGTATACTAACAGGTTCACTTTAATTTTTTTTAACTTTTCCGGATGCTTTCCTTAATAGTGTAGCTGATTCACAAACGTAAAAGTCTCTGGAAATTATTATATTTTCATATTAAATATATATTTTACTTTCTTCACTTTTGCATTGTTTCCAAAATGACGCTTGCTGCGTCCTTACTACTCAGTAAATAATAAATCTTGTGAAAGAAGAGACTAGAATCAAAGAACGAATGTTGTCTGGTTTTGCCTGATGGCTATTGTTTAATTTCGAATCGTTTGTTACGAGGTCAAACCTTTCAGCTGTCCCTATTCGGCTGCTTAAAATCCTCTAAAGGATACGATTACATGATTTCGCTTTCACGAGAACATTTAGGTATGTATATTACCAATACCACAAAACTTGCAAAGCGTGTGTCCACGCTGTATAGAAGAGTTACGGTATCGATCATTGTTTATGTTCAAGTATATTTTTTGATTTATAAATAAAAATCGATAGGTGCTTAAAAAATCTTTATATGTCAACACATATAGGTGATGTAAAACATAATACATATGTTTGATTATTACACATAATTGTACAGAAAATGCTATTATAAACAAAATAATCGCACTGATAAATTATGTCATAACTTGTTATCACGGCTCGGGTCACAAGAATGACATATTACCTGATACCGAAACCTATGTTTAGATCGTACTAAGGAATAACTTTGAAGAAATGTTTCTTGCGTTTAGTAGTCTAACTGGAATAGTGGTGCAGGGGTGGATAGGAATACAAATGGCTATGTTAAACTGATCGCAGTCACATACAAACTCATGTTACTCGTATTGTCTCAATTTGTGTAAAGTTTTAATAATGAATAGGTAATGATTTGGTAGATCTATCTGTATTATACAAATCAGTTATATCCTTATTCATCCGTAATTAAGTGTGACTAATGGAACACGTACTGTCAGTATGCGTAGTGCAACATTTAGGCGCAGCTAGATATAAATTTATCAACTTCTGGATAATCCAGATTACTGAATACTGCGAATGGCAGGGAAAAACATATGTGTACATTTCTCTTAGTGTATGAAAATTGTGGCAAATATTTTCAGATGTTATGTACATTTTCTTGCATGGTTCTAATGCTGTTCATAAGTTAGTCGAAGATACAATTAGACATGCGTATTACTCCACAAAAATATATACATATATCAAAATTTTTTGATTACTTAACGAAGCCAGAAAGAGAACATATTGTCATGATAGAACTTTTATAAAAAAATATTGTTGATATGATTACCTATGGTAATTGTAAAATTAAATGTGAAAAAATTATTAATATGTGCTAATTCAGTATTAATTATTAAGTGGTTTAATTGATACTTAGGTGGCAACGGGTTAGCTGAGCCCCTGGCATTGCAAGTTTATAGATGGCGGATGCTGCTTACCATCAGGCGAACCGCTTAGATACTCGTTTGGCTCCTAATGCAAAAAAAAATTAGGGTCGTATGAATCATTTACTTAATACGCAGTCTCTGAAGTGCGATATCCGCTGAGTTGCTGTCTAGTTAAAGTCGGTATCTCAAGATGTTCTACATTAAATAAACAGTACTACAGTTATCAACAACATATTTAATGACTCGCTTTCTATCTTCAAAAAGAAAATATTGAACTCGCTTGTTGAAACCTAAATCTAGTTTTATATTCAGTGTTATATTTAGAATATACTGCACCATAGTGCAGCCAATTGTTTACTGGTATGTAATAATATGTTCATGCTGTGACACCCTGTAATTTAAACTGCACTGCATCAATTACTTAGGTAATGTTACAAATAGTTATGTATGGTGTATGTTTTGTTGGTTGTCCAAATAAATAAATAAAATAAAATAAAAAATAAAACATCTTAAGTCACAATATGTGACGGATTTCGAAAGCTGGGTTTTGTTCATTGAACAGCGCCTATTCAGTTGACATCAGGCTCTTAAACGGCAGCTCTAATTTTGTTTATTAAAAAGTTAAATACCTTAAATGTCTACTTAGGTACGTACTCAAAGCTGAGATTGGTTTGTTAATACCGCTCTTAGTAATGTTTACAGATTTCAGAAAGACTAACGCTACTAATATTATAAATGCGAACGTTTGTGAGGATGTATGAATATATGTATGTATGTATGTTTGTTCCTCTTTCACGAAAAAACTACCGAACGGATTTCAATGAAACTTTACAATAATATTGGTTATCCACCAAAATAACGTATAGGTTACAATTTATAATTATTTTGTGTTATTTAGTCATAATATAACGATACTTATTATGAAGTACATAAGTCGGAAAAAATTGCTATCTTGGTGTATGCTGCCTTAACCGTTGGAGTTAGACAAAGATGATGTACCGTAGGATTGTTTGTCTTAAATAGTTCTAAATAGAAGTCTGGGACAGCATATATCTACCTTTTATGTGGAAGCCATTATGATCAAAATAGTGAGCCATAAATATAATTAAATCGGATACTTTTTTTACAATGCACATTTTACGAGAATACTAGTAGAATATTTATCATACTTTTATCAAATAAATATATTTATCGCTTTAAGTATCCCGGAAAATCTCTTTACGCGGGCGAAGCCGCGAGCAAAAGCAAGTATCTACATAAAATTTACAGTTACTTTAACACCTATACGTACAGGACTAAAGAAAAGCGATCGGTACATTAATGTAATCACGGCTAATCAGCTAATGGAGTCTGGCATGCCCCGCCATGTCTGCAAAGATCACAATCTACGAATATCCAGTCTCAGGAGCAATTTATTCTGTATTTCATACGTATTGGATTTATGCTCTGATGTGACTTTGAACGATAATATTAGGTCAGTATGATAAATTAAGATTGACGCCCGTTAATTGGAATCGAAGAGTTCAGTTTTTCGTGTGCAACAAGATAGCGAGTGTTTTGCTACCAATGGTCATGTTATAATCCACGTGAGTGATGCACTAGAAATGCACCGAAAGCGTCTAAAAATTTAAGCAACTTACTACTTATAACTACAAAGTGTGGAAGTTATGGACATCTCTATGGATATTTTCACTAATTTCCTAGTCTGCATTAACTACCTAATTATTATCCCATTATGCATTTTCATTTTGGATTGATCGGTTTAGATTGTCTAATAGTTATGAAAATAAATTATATGAGGTATATGATAGGATCATCCTCTATCATATCATGGGACCATATACGCATGGCGATAAGTGAGTTAAAACAGTTACGCCTCTGCCTACCCTTTCGGGGATAAAAGACGTAAGTGTGTGCGCGTGTGTTGACATGGGGTGTAGAATTTGGTTATAGATCCGTTGGAAATGTCAATAAAAATCAACATCTCTACATTAATTACTTAGACTAAATATTGTTTTTTATTAGAAATACATACGATAAGTAATCAGAGATTTTTTTATACGTATCATAGTTTGCTTTTAATATTCATGTAATGAAGAAGTAGGTATATTGTATGAGCATAAACCCTTGTAGACCACTTTGATAAGTTTCCTTCAAGACGGAACGAAATATAAACAAGTACTTACACATAAAAACGCGAACAATCAACCGAGCCAGATGTTCTTGCCTGGCGCATAAACGCCAACGGCGTAAATTGACAATTAACTTCGAGTTTCAATACCTTCAAAATATAAACAATAAAATTTTTACTACACTTTCAAACAATATAAGGAGAAAAGCTGAAGGATTTCTGATGCAAACTGTATGAGGATTAATTTAATTTTACTAAATTTAACTTCTGTTGAATAGAAGAATCGTCTAATCATGTGTCCAATTCTTTTTTTACCAGAATGAACCAAAAAGAATGTTCGGTTACGCAACGGAAAACACAATTTTCAGCCTATTACTTTATTTTACTGTTATTTATTTATGGGTTTCTACGTGTTATGTAATTTATTTTAATGAGTCACATTTATTTATATTGGCCGTCGGCGTTTTGTTGTCGCCATTCTAACGTTATTGTCGTTGATGTTGTAAAATTTTATTGTCGATTTATTTTTCTTCTACATGAGAGATTTTGTAATGTTTGTCTTTTTATGTGCTTGTGAACAGTTTGTGTAATCGCTCTTTGATAGCGGCTATTTATTTCGGGACCACGCCAGAGTGGCGATAAAGTGTAATGACGTTGCGAGCAAATGTAGTAAAGTGTTTTTGTTTGTCACGTACATTGTACAGTCGTCTGCAGCAATATGTGTACAATAAAAAAATGGAAAATTGTATCATCATAAATTTAAATTTTTCATATAACGATAACTTAATAGGCATAAAGAAGGATATTGGTAACTGCAACAAGAAGTTAATGATATTAGAAGTAATAAAAATGATATGGGTACTAATATGCGACAAAATTTAAAGTACATATACGGGCCAATAAGATTCTAAGGTCACCAATGTGGCAACTGCCTGCTGGATACGGCCCAACACACGTCGAAGCTTTGCCCAGCCTAAGACACGGAGCACACTCTCAAATCAGTCGTCGTAAGAGACCTCTCGCTGCCAGTCGTCGTCCTTTCCATAGTCGACAGCTGGAGTTCCTTGCTTGCGGTGACCCGCTTCTATAGAGTGATCATCACGTAAAAGGAGAGTATCGAGAGGAATCGGTAACCCCAGAGTCGTTCCTGCCGCCAGAGGACTCATCATTTGGAGTATTTCAGCTCAGTATTGCTTACCTGTCATAAGGTTCAGGGCGGGTGGCAAGAGGCTGGCTCGGTCTAGCGGTCGCTCGACATTTTTCATATTTTTAAGAATGAAGTCAGCCTCGATTGCGTGCCCAGTACCATCACGGCCTTCGGTCGGTCAGGGGTCAGGTCGGGCAAAGTGATATTGGGTTTGTCTCTTCAGCAGTGGCAAAGGGTAAAAATTACCGATAGGGAACCTGACACAACTTATAGGTACTAATAATATGCATAAATGCTGTCTGGAAATCGTTCCAAAGGTAATTGGATTTTACATCAGTTATGAAAGGTAAGCCAGCATGAATCAAGTTATATGGACCCTTTGCCACTGCTGCTCAGTATCAGCAGGGAGTCTTGTTTACTTGCCCATTGTACCGATAGGTTCGCCCCATGTCACGTCGTGGGACGGAACACGAATAGAGTCCTGGTTTACTCCTCTGCTAACTCTTTCGGCGATAAAAGTTTGTTTTCCTTTTCTTTCTTAAGATTGTAGTTACACATCAGTTGTTATTGTATTCGGCGTTGTAACATTATATTTTAATAATGGTGGGTAGATCTACAAAATAATATGAAACTTATTCAAGAGTGTAAATTTCAGTAGTTAACATAATTGCATGATATTAAATTATTGGTTGTTTTATTAAAATCGTAAGACACTTTCATTTTAGTCATGTTATGTGGGAATTAAATGTTTACAAAGAGATTCAAGAGCAAAGAATAATTGAATCGCCGCGCAATTAATGAACGCTATTATCCCTGGAAGGTAGCATCTACAAACCAATCTAACATGTGGCTACAACTATGCCCTCGAAACCACCGTACTTATATAGGGCTAAAAATCTCATTATTTTGGAAGCGAAGTCCTTTGTGGGTTCAAGAATTCGCAAAATAACACATATAAAATATTTTGGCGTCAGGGTAGAACTTTATATGACTGTTGGACGGGTTTTGATCGTACTAATGAGATGGATTTATAATTTAATTATTTTCGCTGTTTGCATCAGTGTTTGCTCCATGGAAAATGCGGTGACCACAATTCGAGCATTTTGTGCGACTCCATATTAATACCGGCGACTGTACGTCCCTAGGATGATATTAAAATCCGCTATCCAAACTTTTCGGAATACAATTGGTTTTCACATTTATTTCGTCCATGTCCCAGAATACATGCGTCGTTCGTCTGTACGTGTAATGTGCTAATGAAAATGATTCCACTCTGAGTATTACGAAATGAATACAAATGATTGTTGTCGTGATTTTCTAGATTATTTCCCCCGAACCGGAGTCGCATAATTGAAATAAAATGTTAGTTCTCCGTGATAAATGAAGTTAGCAAATATTAACAAAATGTAAACACTGACACACATGATTAAATGTATGTGTTAGAGCTGGCAAAAGAAATGTACTCGGTTAATCCTTGAAAGCCAGTAGTGAATTTTTTACAGCTCCTTTACGCGCAGGTGTTTATCCTGTTTTTAGAAAAAAAAAAAAAAAAACGAAACATTGTGCTAACGATACTCGGAGGAAGATACAAACACTGTAAGAAATATTTATGGAGGTTTTTCGGAATGGAATCCCCGAGGATAGCGGGACGACGCTTTGCCCTCTGAAAATAAGGAGAAACCGGTTTGAAATCCCTCGCCACGCATAACTCTTAATACAGGGATTAGAATGGATTTTTAAGTCTTAGGTGTTAAAAGAAAGATAACAAGCAATTAGGTTGCAATATTGGGTGTTGTTTGTATTTATTTTACGACAGGCGAACAAGATATACATCCTTATTTAAAATAAAGACTTTATCGTTTGTAGCCTCTAATATTTTTATTTTGGTTGCTATTTTTTCATATCTTATGTGCTGTTTGCAAAGTTTTTATTTCACTTATGTAATTTTAAAGTTGATAAGTTAATCTCTACCGTAGAACCCTTTACATCAGATTCATACATTTTGATAATATTTAAACAGAAGTGATTACGGCAGGCGACCCAAATTTCGACAACTTATACACAGAGGTGTATATAGATTTAAATGGTGTGCCTGTACTTTCGGAAATACGGAATCATGCTTTATTGAGGTAAATGGTGGGCACTGCAACTAATATTATTTATATCACACTTATTGTAGTTTTTAGAGTTATACCGATTAGGTAGGAGCGGTAACACAGACTCTGGATATACTGTTGCGTTTATGGAGACACCATTACTTGTAATAACACTGTTTCTACCAATTTTAAAACTCTTAAAATAGTGGATTAAACTTGTAAACTACGGTACTGCTTTCACTTCGCCTTCATTTAAATTTAACCTTTTATTACCGTTTGTCAAATATCTTCTGATCCAACTTAACAATTCCCAATACACACACAAAAACGTCAATAAAAAAAGACCCTGATATCAAATATTTTCTATAAATGCGAGCATTATTTAAATTAATATAATCTAAAATGAAATGAAAACAATGCAGAAGTCAAAAATCTTTATTATGATAATCATAAATCTCAAAATATTCTATAGTTGAAAGATGTGCCAGTTAAATCATGTAAGTGTCTAGACTGCTATTTCAGCACCAGGCTAAATATTTGACCGGTCTACAATGATTCGTACTGTTGGACTTACGTTATATTTTGACAGCGGTTTACTCGCAAATTACGGACGCCTTCCGTTTACTTCTTTCTTCGTTTATACGTAAACAGCTAGAAAAAATACATTACCGAAATTGCACTTATCCAAATGTACCACAAGCGTTTTTGTGTTTAAATAATGTAACACCACGTTACATATAAATTTATCATAAAACTAATATTAAAATCAACCCCCGATGAGGTGCTTACCTTCGTTTCTTTCGCTCACCTGGGCCTCGTAAATATTACCCGCAACCATAAAATGCATTAGTAAAGTCTGGCTTTGAATAATGCCAGCCCGGTTTTCTTTCCTGTGAGAGAAATAACAGTAACAATCGAGGTCATATGTTACACGCACAACCTAACTGAGAGCTAAGAATTTGTTACACCTGTGATTAATGTGCGTGTTTTGTAAACATTTGGGTATTGACTGATATGTTCCAAAACAGATTTTAGGAATATGGTAAATTATTATAATTGGTATTATTAGTGTTAAAACATTAATTGAGAAAAATACAAGGTTAATTTTAATTATTTAGCTTTCCCATTGGAAACATACATCTAAGTTGTTCAGCATGATGAGTGTCGCGCATCTTTGTACGAAAATAAGCAGCAAATTGTGGCGAGATTAGTGTCACGTTTACCTACGCCTTTGTGATGGAGTTCCTAAAATTGTGTTGCGGTATTACGTACTCCAATGAGCTGTAAATTCTGGATTTTTAGCCATTCTCGCCTTACCAATGGTTGACATTTTTCACCATTAGGATCATTACCGAGTCTAGTACTAGCTACAAGTATTATGATAATAGATGTTTAAGGATGCTTACATATTTTCCCATTCGCTATTTTTTGATTAACACGATATTTTTTTTATCTAGCATAGATTTCCATCAAGCATAGAAGTATACAATAAATCAGATGATTTAACACTTTTAATGTGAACAGGATCACTAATAATGAATTTTGACAATTTCAATTATAATGGATATTAAAAATAAATTAATGAAAACAAAATCAGCTGTGATGTGAGTTATACTGGGTTGTATCATATTTTTATTAAAATCCTTTTGTAAATAGTAACATTGAGCCTCACTTTTAATAATCTTTCAATGTAAGTTTACCTCTGAATTGTATTACATCCCACTGATATTATCTTATCGATTTCCTGTTTTGAAATCATGTCTCGTAACTAGCGCAATGCTAATTAAGTAATGGGTTTCCTGGGACGTATCGCGAAGGGTTCAGCTTAATTAATTAATGACCATTCATCTTCCCGATAATTTGAGTATGAAATCTGTTTGATTAGTTTAAAACCCGCTTTTGAATTCCTTAGTGTACGAATAATATTTGTGTTAAATTAAATAGTTTAAGAAAATTTTAATAAAGGGTATTTTCAGTGAAACTGTTCGTGTCGATTTAATAAAGTAAAAAATATGAGTCGATACTGACAAAGATATCAGAAATGAATGAAATTTCACTGCGAATCTTTCGAACGGCGTATAACAGAAGATATTGACAAAGTGACGACATTGTTATTACCGCCTCAATCCTGGCCGGATCTGAAACAATCTTTGGCATTCACACTTCAATCCAACATCGGATAGGTAGTAAAATCTTAGTTATGATTCTTGTCTCCGACTTTTATTTTCGGATATTGCTCACTTAATTCCACTTATTTTATATAATGCCATTGCAGTATGTATTTGATATACTTAATATATACGTATGTTAGAGTATGCTATGGAACCACTCAAGGCAGAGGATGATATTTTTATTTTTTTATACTCTAAAAACCTTTTATTGATGTAAATATTAAACAACGTATCTAATTGAAGATACAAGCGTAGTCAGAGAAGAAAGAATACAAAATACCATGATATTGAGTAGATCTCAACTTATAATATTTTTTTTTTATAACATGCAGGCAAAGGTGATAATTGCCCGTCTGATATTAAGTGATCTGTAACTCCTACATAACTTTATTACAGAAAAAATGGTGTAAGGAGTCCGGAATACGTATGTTTGGACCTCCAGACATTTCACTGATCATGCGAAACATAAATATGCCGTCATTTTGTGTTGGAGTTTCGACAGACAGTAGTGCTTATTATCCGGCAGAGCCGTCTGTTGCGTTAACTCTACAATTTAAAATTAAGTAGATATAACAATAAACCAAAATAATAATTGCCAGTGGGCATTTCGTACAGAAAATATTTTTTCAAGACAAAGCAATTAGCTTAAACACTGCTTGCTTAAAGTCAAGAGAAGTCGGCTTTCCACATTGAATTTTTTGTATACTTATTCCTAAAACAAAGCGTAATGACCCGCGCGGCACGCATTTGTTCGCTAACAATCCGAATGGGCAATTTTTCATCTGGAACAATTGAGGGCGGTGCTCCCACACAATTGGCAGAGTATTTTGTCAAGCGGTTGTCGTACGAGACTCGAGAGCACAACATAATAAGTGCACTCTGAACGCCCACTACATAACTAACTATTGGCAAGAACATTTCAGTTTGCGTTGGTATGCCTCTTCCACCTCTGGTACACAATTACTCCTATATTGTAAAGTTTCGACGTCTAGGTACATATTGAGGGCGAAATAGGCTGATCATTGTCAATTTTAATACCATTGATAACATTAAAAAGTGCTGTCAACAGCTCACGAATTTACAAAGGTATAAATGCCGAAAATTTTTGTGTGGTGTTTATGTTATTAATCACATGGCGAGGAGTGGTTCCCTCACCGATAGGCTATAAAATCTCGCCTCTTATGATTTTCATAGCGGCTGGAGGCAGTGTGGTGGAATTTTTCGTTTTATTTTATGATGGCGCGCACTGTCGCGGAGAAATATTGGCTCAGCGGAATAGCTCGTAAAGAAAGCCGTTTTCTTTCCACAGGGTTACGCACCGCAACTACATTGCCGACGCCTTCTGCTTACATTTTATTATTAGGCCTTACACAAATTTTATGTTACGTAACATGGGATTTAAGTTCTAATTCGTCATGTATAATAATTCTAAGTGTATGACGTGTAAAATTAATGTATGTTAAAAAAAATACCCTGGTTATATTTATCTTTTAATAGCTTTAAATAAAATAAAGTGTATGAGATTAAAAGGAAAGTTAGACATTAATTTCAGGATGGAAAGGTCCATTCGGCGGGCAGATTGTGCGGACCTCTGGTATTTTGCCAGTTCACCTCTACGATCCTTTTACCTCGCACATCATTATTCACGTTAAGTGGACAGGACTGGTCAGGATAGTGGATGAGAAACAAAAAATAAACGGGTTGGATGTTTAAAAATTCAATTATTATTTATGAAGTTTCGCTTAGGTAGATTTTACAAGGGCGTTGATTGTTTTTAATGCAATATTCTTTCCACGTTATCTAGATTTATTGATTTCATTCTAGATGTATTGCATGTTAATATTAATTGTATAAATACGATGACCATAGTAAAATTTTGATACGTATTTATAAAAAGCTAAATTTATATAATCAATATCAATCATATTTATATAATAATAATAATATCAGCCCTGTATTATATACTTGCCCACTGCTAAGCACGGGCCTCGTCTACTACTGAGAGGGATTAGAGAGGGATTTAAAATTTATATATTAACTACGAATTAAGTAATGACCACTGAATACGTCTTATTTTTTGTAAAGACATATAGCTCGTAAATAAATTTATGAATTATAATAAATTTCGTAACTTTTAAATAATGTCAAAAAGATTCGCCACTTTTCGGGATATACCTTTTTATTACAAAATATACCTTATGTTAATGATAGATAATGTCCAAAATGATGGCGATCAAGCAAATATTACTGTTACAGCAGTTGTCAGCGATAATAATCTCGCCGTACACAATTAGCTTGGTAATGTTCAGCACTTACATGAATGATGCCCGTTTATTCATTACAGAAAGCTATAATAGTTTTGCCTCAATAAATATATCTTACGTAAGCGATTATCAGTAGCTTAGCAGGAGTTTAAAGGATGATGGGGTTCCTAAATCGTATCCCACAGTATACATTTTAGTTTTCGAAACTATGAGAGTTTTGCATTGTTAGCATTTTAAGAAAATCTGCATAAATAAAAGTTTTACACAATCCGAAGGTATGTGGAGATCATCAGATTTTTAGACTGGGCATTGTGAAACTAAAAATTGTAGTTTACTAATTACGACTTCAAAAAAGTATAGGAAATGATAACTAACTTTCGTTAGTAATTTCATAACTAAGGTAATTGTTAACTTACCTTAGCAATAATGGAAACGATGATATATTTCTAAAGTTACAAGGATATTATACAATTATCGTAACCACTTGGAATGGGATTTTTGCCCAGATTTAGGACAACATCACGACCTGGATGGTTAGTTGTGAGGTAGAGAGCTATTACAATATTGATGAATGGTTTACAGTTGGCGCTGGCTTGTAAGAGAATTCTGTTGATACCAGAAACAACTGCTTAGTAGTAGCTATAGTCATGGTTTAGTGATCTAAATGGGATTTTTTTATGTTGGTTTCATAGGATAAAAGCGGCGATAGCCTAGTTGGGTGTGGAACGGACTGCCGAGATGAATGTCCGCAGGTTCAAATCCCAAGGGCACACACTTCTGACTTTTCTAAAATCATGTGTGTATTCTTAGTGAATTTATCGTTCGCTTTAACGGTGAAGGAAAACATCATGAGGAAACCTGCACATCTGAGAAGTTCTCTATAGGAATTTCGAAGGTGTGTGAAGTCTACCAATCCGCACTAGGCCAGTGTGGTGGACTAAGGCCTAATTCCTCCCTCTCAGTAGTAGAGGAGGCCCGTGCTCAGCAATGGGCAAGTATATAATACAAGGCTGATATTATTATTATTATTATTATTCATAGGATAATAAAAAAAGTCCCATGGTACACTTTTTCAACATAAAAGTAGATTATATGCCTATCCAGATATGCTATTTTGTAAGATCTCACTATTGATCTCACCTCTGAATTCGCAGTGAAATCTGCAGTGAAGTGAACTACAACGAAGTACTTATAAGATTTTACGGATTGTATATCACTTTACGGTATGGTATTTTGTATGCAAAAGTCACCTCATTTCATACAGATTTGTAGTACGGAAGTAAGATCTGTCATTTAAATTTATTTAGAAGTTAAAACGCTTCGCCACTTCTAACAAACATACATACATCTTCACATTTTTTACACTTAAAATAACATTATAGTAGGACAGGATCTGTCATTCGAGTAAGAAATATGGTATAATAAAAGAGCTCATTATCGTTTGAGAGGGACAGATCGTCTGTAGTAGTTGGCGGCAGTTATTGCTGGGCACAGAAATTATGTCAATTATCGATCCGAAGTTTTCTGTCGAAATAAGAATTGTACACGAAAGTAGCCTTGGGTGAGCTATTAGCATATTTTTTTATTGTAACATAAGAAGTATGTGAAAACGTCTTTGTTATTAAAACTGCTTTGAAAACAGATACTTTAAATTTTTCTCCTTTTCTTAGAAATTATTTGAACGTCATTGCCGCTGATCGACAAATACTACAGGGTAGAGAAAATTCTAACGTATACAACAATGTCGCCTTAAATTTATTACTGTACAGGAAAAACGTTGCAAAGCTAATAGGCAAGTAATTATAGATAGGTATAGTTTGAATTGATACCGATAAATTCAGTTTCACCGGGAAGGTTTATTCGTTTACGTAAACTTTGAGATTGGCTCTAACAAGGCTGGGAGAGGCGGAGAGCGCGCCGGTGATTTCTACTCTTAAAATCCAATTTAAATGCATTCCTCTGTGCCACAGGGGCCCCGCCGATACGCTCTAGGGGCCAATTAACTTATTCATCCTTAACATTTCATTGCTCAACTTGGATACTACTTTTACGCTTTATATCCAACATTTGAACCTTACGTGACTTGTAATAAGGATTAGTGTAATTTATTGTGAAAGACTTATATTTTTCACGGTTATCGTCTGTTCAGAATAATAAATAAAGCTAACATGCAGTAAGGTTTGTCAACGTTTAATGAACAGAAAACAAATAAGTTCTGCAAAATAACTTCACCGCCATACTCTGTGTTTGTCGTTACACAAACGGGTATTAGCAACAAATCTGTGATGGCCAATTGTATTTATTTTATTTAACTTTAAGTTTACTTTTGTATAGTAATGTCCCAAAAAGTAATTCGAAATGCAATTTGAACAGCCTAATAGAAACATTCTCACTAAGAATTGTTGCAAAGTGTAATGGGTTCAGGTGAAATTAACGCAGAAAAATAGGAAAAGTTAGAATGAGTTTCCCTAGCAAGGTTTTTTGCCTTCGCCAAGTAGCGCTGTGATTGTAAACTGCTGAATTTATAATGCTATTTTCGAACTCCACTTCATCGAGAAGTTTTAAACCGGTTCATAATTTTGCTTGCAAGTACGTAACGTTTAGCATTTGCTTGCCGGAGGTAAATTTAATAACTTACCAGTATAAAACGTTTTCAATATTGAAGTAAAAACTTTCCTCCTTGGTGCAGATACGAGTTGTATATAATTATAATACTTACGGTAAGTGGAAACTTGTGCCAACTGCTTATACGTATAATTAATCCGTTACATACATATAAGAAGACTTCTATGACTCGCAGATGGCTAAAATGGTTTTGAAAAGATAATCTGCTACTTTTCTCGACAGGTGCAGGGTTAGGACCTTGCTTGCAAATTCTGATTAGCTTGCTCAGATTCTGATTTATCAGAATCTATGATGTTGATTGGTAATAGTGTTCTAGCCGCTGGATTTTAGAGGAGTAGTATTTTTTATACCGGAATCGTGAAGAAAATATAAGAGATTTGAGCATAGAATCCTTCAATAAATTATATATTATAGATTATATATAATTATAAATAATACGTAATCACTAGCCCGTTGCAGTCCACTGCTAAATATAGGCCTCTCCCAAAGTATACATCTTTCGATGTATAGTATGATACAATAATCAGCCGTGTGTTTTAGAGTTAAAGCTGTTGTTAGTTTAAGGTGCGTGCCAAATCACAGACCTTAATGGTTCATATCTAAACACAAATGGCACACCGGAAAAACAATTTGTGCAAATGGCTACCTGAATATTTATGTTCTATAATAAATTCAACACGCATTTTTTTTTATAAGTACCAAAACATTTTGTATACCAATCATTAGTTTCGTAAGGGAAAGTGAAAACCGGCTTAGTAATCAAATCGTAGAAAATAAGCGGCGATTTTCCCAACATCTACAGGACCCTATTTATTCGAAAAGGATGCGATGACTCAAGCAGATTTGCAAGATGTCTATACTCTTTCAGTGGATTACTTCGCAAGTCTTTTATATAAAAGGAGGCCAGTATCATCACTACTTAAGGATATTAAAATCCCTTCTATCTGTGTAAGACGGTTGTTTTCTTTCTGAGTGTGATCCATTTATTATTTGTATAACCCACACAAGATACAATGAATTAAGACATTGGTAAGGTCTGTTTATTTTAATACAAGTATACTTTTATATTTCGGGTTAAACTTCTGTTTAAATATTTTAAATTTACGTGCTTGTGAGGTAATTATGTTGCCTATATTTTTTTTCGTTAATTGTAGTACAATAACATAGCATACGTGCTAACTTAGATAATTTCCAACTCTAACAAGGATACAAAAATACTAATAATCAAATACAAAAGAATACAAAGAAATATATAAACGAACTCGTAATCGCAATATGTACTGACGATCAATAAAAAAACGTAAACAATTTGATATAATTAAACAATAACAATCAAACACTAAGTATCACCAACAATCAAACATAAACACTAACAATTAAGTACATATTAAAACCCATGATTAATCAAACACTAACTACCAGAAAAACACAACCAACGACAAAAAATCCCTGAATATTAATTTACCATTTATTACAAATGTTTGTTTATATTAAACGGCTTTGACACTATTCTGTCTTTGATAGAATTTCTTATCTGCTTGACCTGATGTTAATTTACGCCACAACAATCTATAATGTCCTAATTTATATTGAGATTCAGTCGGTGTAAGTCATTGGGTCGGTGAACATCCGTGCAATAAAATATTGCGTGTACTTGTAAGTAAATAGTTTCAACTTCCAACAATATCGGATTTTCTATTTATATATATAACTTGTATGTACCTACATACCGTATTATGCAGTTTTGATTGGCGGATATGTGATTAAAATCTCAAATCCTTAGGGGTTGGACTCAGATAGGCTTTCTTTAAAAACACCAAACCTCGGTCTTATATTAATAGACCTTGTAAAATGTACGAGCACATTACCAATTGAATATTTAAGTACTTATATTTAATCATACACAAGTTTATTTACCTACTTAGATTTTTTTATTTAAAAGGTACGATTTTACAGTACAGTTCAAAATAAAGGCAATAAAAATTCAAGTTCTTTACAAAAATTTAAAGTAGTGCTATGATTTTGCCGTAGGTATTTATCTATAGCATCAAAGAGCCTTCTTAACTGACAGTACTATTGCTACGTGAGGTATTACGTCATGAAAAACAAACTCATGAAATGGTTTTAGTCCATTGAAAAGTTACATTTGGGGTTGCGTTTTTTAGAGGACGCAATTTTATTTTTTTGAAGTGTAGGGGGGGTCAGCGTAAAGCTAAAACCAAGTTTGTGGGGTCGCCACCCTTGTCCCACGGCCGCCATCTTGAAAATAGGGGTTGAAATGGTTTTTACGATGTATCTCTTAAACTATTTTTCTGACAAAAAAAAATTATAAACATTTTTTGTTGCAAATTAAATTCTCTACAATTTTGGTCCAGTAATTTTTTGTCGTAGAACTATAAATAAAAAAGTTATAAGCGAAAATGTTAAGAAATTCAATGCTAAGCAATGTCCATTGCAACGTCATTAGAACGTGTGTTTATAAGGTTCATAATACTTTTTTTTGTACTCTCATTACGTACAACACAAACCCGCGGTTGTCGGCTTGTACGCGAATTACTTGGATCCTAAATCGCTTTGGCACAGATGAAGCAATTGTTCACAAAATCAAAGTCTGGCTCTGGAGCTTCTGAAACTGACGATAAACTACTGGAGCTGCTGCTGCGACGACGAACAACATTATCGGTTCGATTGTCCACGTAATAACAATAACACGCAATATGTACAGTAACTTCCGACACAGTTCGTAAAAAATTGTTTTTGTGAATAATTGCTTCATCTGTGCCAAAGCGATTCAGGATCCAAGTAATTCGGGTACAAGCCGACAACCGCGGGTTTGTGTTGTACGTAATGAGAGTACAAAAAAAAGTATTATGAACCTTATAAACACACGTTCTGATGACGTTGCAATGGACATTGCTTAACATTGAATTTCTTAACATTTTTGCTTATAACTTTTTTATTTATAGTTCTACGACAAAAAGTTACTGGACCAAAGTTGTAGAGAATTTAATTTGCAACAAAAAATGTTTATAATTTTTTTTGTCAGATAAATAGTTTAAGAGATACATCGTAAAAACCATTTCAACCCCTATTTTCAAGATGGCGGCCGTGGGACAAGGGTGGCGACCCCACAAACTTGGTTTTAGCTTTAGGCTGACCCCCCCTACACTTAAAAACAATAAAATTGCGTCCTCTAAAAAACGCAAGGTAAGGCCTAAAAAATGTAACATTTCAATGGACTATTTGCTACTACGACGACTTAAGCATTACGATTGAGAGTGCAACAACGCGCACCGTTTTCCATAACTTAACGTCCGACAGTGCATCTGTGATCATTCTAATATTCATGGGCTATAGAGACCACATAAGATCAAGTGACTGATCTGGGAAGTGTGCTCGTGGTTCGGCTTATGATTTTAAAAGCATTCTGGACATGATTGTAATTTCTATTAAAATTTGCAGAATTAAATTTACCACTGGGACTTAAAACTAACATTAACTATATGTTTTGCAAAATTATTTTTTTTAAGTCGAAACGTGAGCTCCAAATCCTATACGTATGAGTTTAAGTCTTATTTATTGAGTGATTTTAGTCCATAATTTCATCCTAGACGTTGTCACGTAAATCGGACATGGTCACGTAAAAGTCAAGCCATATTTTTTGCACATATTACAAATTTTCATTTGTTTACAATGTTGATATGAATGTATTCTTTTAGGTACAAAACAATACAATTAAATATGAGAAGCATAATTCTAATAGTCCTTCTTGTAATAACATTCGTCGCAATGGTGGAAGCAAGGTCATGCTCAAAGTAAGTTTCTGAAAGTAAATATCAGGATTACAGGAAAGACCATAATAATATTATATATTTAGCCCTTATAATGTTATTTGCTACTGCAGTGATGCAACTTGCAGCTCACTTTCTTTTTTTTTGTCTTGCCATGTTCATAATAATAAGGTTTGTAAACTTTCTCACCATTTATAATTATGATCGTGAGTTCAATCCACGTTTATGCCTCGTGTTTATAACTAATCTACCTTTGAAAACTAAGACGGCCTTGCATATTTGCTGTACTTATAAAGCATATGTTAATTTGTATGATTGGTAATTCAACTTGAATACCTAATATATCTTAAATGGCAATGTTCTTACAGGGGCAGCGATCATCATTCAAAGTGTGATGATGACAGCGATGAGGTTGGTAATCAAACAGATTTCTAGTTAACGTTACCTTTTTTACGTACCCGGATAAAATTAAGCTCTAGCATAAAAGAATAATAATACGTATGTATGTATGTATGTGGGTATATTTATATGACGTATCTTTTATATTTTTAATTGATTTCAGTCTTGTTTGTTAATGTTCTGTCCACTACCTTCTCTCGTTGTGTACACCTACCTCTTTAGTCTCTGCACCACCTAAAGGTTGACTGGTAGAGAATGACTTCGGCATTAAGTCCGCCTTTATCATCTTTGTATATAAAGTGTAATAAATAAATAAATAAATAATGTAGCTTCTAAAAAAAATCAGATCTGTTGTTCTAAAGATTAGCACGATCCTACCAAATGAACAAAAAAATCAACTTTAAAATGGTTTATGGATATATGTAACGTAGTTATACACATTACTTTAGCAATGTTAATGTATTATTTATTGATTTAATTTTTTCTTGAGCTATAGAGTACTACCGTTGATCAAAGACCTCTATTTATATAAAGTATTTCTTTGTCTTTTTAGAAACAATTGTTTTTGATAAATTTTTAGAGCCGTTTTTTTTAATTTATATTTATATGTTTTTTGTCAGCCATATTTTTATAAAAATTATCACCATTGTCTATTTTAAATATTAATTATATTACGGACTTGAGAGGGATTGCTTTGAACAAACCAAGAATAATTTTAACCTATCATCCTATTTTGCCGCTTATACGGGTGGTATTAATTAGAATGTAGATTCCCAAGTTGACATTTATCGTTTAACTTTACTGAAATGAAGTATTTTTGATTATTTATATAAACAATTTTTTTAAGGTGTAATAAAATAGGTAGGTATACCGTATACGTATTTTTTCGCGAACGATGTGCATTATCTCTATAACGTGCAAAATGTTTATATAACATTCCTAAGTCATTTGATAAACATGTTTGTAAATATACGATACGGTATTTAGGACAGATCAAGGCAAAGCATGTATATTATTTTAGTACGTAAGTGCCTTTATAATTATTTTGCTACACGATTAAATATAATATAGTTTAGATATATGGAATCTATATATTTATATCGTTACTTAACATATAGTTAAAAGGGTCCTTTAAGGATCGCTGAATATTTTTTGTTACAGTGACTTTTTGTCAAGAAGTCAGAGTATTATACAAGACTGGCGTTCTCTGTAGTGACATGGTGACAAATAGTTTGCTGCGAAAAATCTGCATGTTCACTAATTGTCGCTGGTCATGAAATCAAAGTAACTGATGAGCATAGCGTTTTAAATTTTTACAGGGGATTGAAATTTAATCTAAATTCTGTTTTAGAGTTAATAAATATAATATTTTTAAGGGCTTTCTGGCTATGTGTTTTTAAAAATTAAGGGTTTGTCGTCCGTAGTCTCCATTTGTATGTTCATTATTTGAAGGGCTCGTTTCTTTGTATCCCAATACGTTAACTGAAGATTAATGTTATGACTGTTAAACAATTAATAATAAAGAAAAAAGAATTGGATATATTAAACTCCGGGAATAAGTCTAAAATGCTTTTGGGCCGGTTCTCGTTCTTCAGTTCCCAGAAACAACTCGGCGTCAGTTCAGCTGGTTGGAGTTGCAAAACATCCTTAAGTGTCTTAAGTTGCTTTATTCTGGGAATTGTGCCTTGAGTCATCTCGTTAGGGATTTTTTCAAAGTTTTAACTATAAATTTTATTATTTTTGTCTGGCAATGGTACACCCGAATACTTACTGTAAGATGTCATTATACCAATTGAGAATTAAAGAGGTGTAATGTCTAAGCATTCTTTATAAATTAGTTTTTTAACCTCTATAGTTTTTTTCATACAAATAATATTACAATATTGTCTCATATATTTTAATGAGTAAAAACATTTTTCCAGAAAAGGAAGAGTAATTGTGATAGTTCTTCGTCCTCTTCATCTTCATCCTCATCGTCATCATCATCATCGTCATCAGAAGAAGATGATGACTGCAAAAACGTGAGTTGTATTATTCCAAACTCCAATATTCTAGTAGACAAAATTCTTAGAAACAGTGTTATTTCGATTCAAACATACAAACAACACTAACTTGCACGCCTCCACAATTTTGGCATTTTAACCCAAAGATAGAAATTTAAATCCCTAACCTCGACGGGTACGATATTAATTATTTAACCTATAGTTTAGTTGTAACTTTTGGCATTGGAAGAAAAAGCAGTAATTCCACCTTGCGTTAAGAGTTAACTGGGAGTTACATAAATTAACTCCAGAACATGCAAGCCGCCTTTCAAGTTTGACGTCAACGTACTACAAAAGTAAGAATAATAGAGTTAGAACCATTAAATCATGCATCTACATAGTTATGAAATGCAATGAAACACTCCAATTTGTTTGGAGAATGTTCGCGTTACGGCGAGTTTCTTCAAGCGAGCCTCAATTGCGGCTCTAATGAGCAATAATGATGAAACTGTTTCCCCAACTTCAGCCATGTTTTATTATTTTATTTCCACTTTAACAGATATTATGGACTCGGAGCATTTTTACAGAAATATTAGAGTGATTTTATCAATAATGTTTGATTCAATGATGTTTATTTTTCAAAATTGTTCAATAAAGAATATTTTTGTAGCAACCTCGTGTGTGATTAATTATCGAGATTTGTACTCAAATAAAAGTTAACTTCTTTCAGGATCATGGTAAAAGCAACGATGATTCTTCATCATCATCATCATCTTCCTCTTCTTCTTCATCATCGGAAGAAGATGAAAATAATTGTATAGACGACGACGATAACAATAAACATCACGTAAGTTTACAAGTCTCTACATTTCTTTACAAAACTCATCTTTCTTCACGCAAATCCAGTAAAATTCGCCTGTGGTAACTGTAAAAAATTGCTAGTTTAATATTTATATAATTATCTATATTTAGGATTTTCATGAATATTTTGTTTGTATTTGAAAATATGTTGTCCCGTCACAATTTTTTATATTATATTCATTAAGTACGTTTACTTTAAATACAATGAATACTTAAGCAAAGTATGTTTATTTTCAATGAATCTATTTTAAAATAATTATTACGGTCAATGACTTTAGTTATGTCCTTCTCAGATATTGTTTTGCGTAGTTTTAGATTATTAACTGAATGCGTTACTGCGTGCTTTTTGCGTATACGTAGCGCGAAAAATAAGTAGTACTTAATTGATACAGATTATCTTTTTGCAGCACAAAAAAGGCAAACATCTACAAAAGAAACATTGTTAATGAAACGTATGATTGAAAATTGCTTATTGAAAAATCTACTGGAGAAGAAGATAAGGACCCATACAAATTTCCCTGTGTGTGACTGCGTAAATAAGAAAATGTAATTAAAATATAACAGTAGTATCAACATGGTATAATAATATTAATTACTGAAGGAATGTCAACAAGAAAAAAATGAATTTTTAACACGACCATAATGTAAATCGAATCGACTTTAGCAGTAAACCAGATATTTAAGAATAAACGCATAATTCCTCTACCAGTACATGTTTTATGTTTTTAAATTGTAAGTGTAACATTTAATCTATTTTGTCTTTATATGATTTAGATGGAATAATTTTATTAACCTTCTGTATGTATGTAACATATTACGATTCGGTTGGAAAAACTTTGTAGCCAATTCTATACTGGGCATTATAAGACTCAATGTTCAATGTGTCATGATGAAATGAGTTCAGGACCAGTTCCGAACTCATCTGTGCCTGGGCACAGATTTGAAATTCAAAATTATGGATGATGTTGTTACTGTTTATAGCCACCCTTAGCGATTACTTTGTCATTAGGTTTTATGAAAGTACAATGTTTTTGATCCGTGTAATATATAAGTCATTCAACCCTGGCAGCACGCATTGAATATATATTTTTTTTAAATTATAGTGAATATGTAAGTTTTATACCTTTTAGATTATGTTCAGAGATGAAGATCGATGCAAATTATAATGAGTAGGTGTACTATTTTGTTTCATCAAGTATTTGTAATAAAAAATAAAAACGTGTCATTTACTTCTTATTTATTTTGTATTTCAGTCTAATTATTAAACAGACTATAAATATT
Source organism: Manduca sexta (assembly GCF_014839805.1). Taxonomy (NCBI): domain Eukaryota; kingdom Metazoa; phylum Arthropoda; class Insecta; order Lepidoptera; family Sphingidae; genus Manduca; species Manduca sexta. The sequence goes on from NC_051136.1 coordinate 8,743,051, forward strand.
TTCGGTCGCGAACCAAAATCATATTTTTGAAGGTAGGCTGTAAAATATTTTAAATGGAATCTTTTTGATGGAATATTGTAAATAACTGTTGACACACACAGTGTAATTAAAACGTTGTCCTGAGATAGGTATTTTAATCACGAAATGCCATTCGCGCTCACGCACCATACATGAGCTCTTTTTGTTGAATCACATCAAAGAATATTTGGTGGGGCCTACGTATTTTAGATTTGGAAAACATTGAATTTATATCATAACTTAGCACAATATGACTAGAGTTATGTACTTAGCACTTGTGTATTCCTCTCTGAAGTAAATTTTTATGGTTAAGTACGAGCATATTTGTGTAAAGAAATAACCATCTGATTTAGGTGTAATTGGACAGTTTTATTGTTGTTATAAAATTAGCTATCTATCCACTGTCCAAACAAGAGCAGAGGAATGAAATCACTGAAGCGTGCTTGTATTGCGGGCTACTAACGAGAGTTTTGCGATGAACTATAAGTGCTCTTTATCGTTCATAATAGAAAAATAAATATGTTTGTATTATGTAAAGTAAAATTTAAATCTAATTTTAGTTTTACTTGTTTTATGGAATACTGCATTTGTATAAAATAATATAATAATGTCCGGCTTGTATTATATATTATACTGTTCCAATACTGGGTACGGGCCTCTTTTCTACAGAGAGGGATAAGGCTTTAGTCCACCCCGCTGGCCTAATGCGGATTGGTAGACTTCATACACTCTCAAAAGTCCTATAAAGAATTTCTCAGGTATGCAGTTTTCCTAATGATGTTTTCTTGCATCGTTAAAAAAAGCTAACTCACAAAGAAAACACACAATTTTTTTTTAAAAGTCGGGTTGTGTGCCCTTGGGTTTGAACCAATAGCATTTGTATACTTGTCTTTATTTTAGAAATATGAAAATTTGTAATATTATTTGGATGTTTGGCAAGCAGAAGTCGGAGCTTAACGTGTAGCCTACTAGGAAGTTTTCTTGGAATAGTTTATAGTGGAGATTTTATTCAGGGAGAAGGCATTAAAGCGGATGGAGCCAAAGCTAGTTTTAAATAATTATAATTGATGGATATCGGTAATGCCTCATAACATCATAATAAATTATCAAATATACTATTATATCAATATAGGGCTTATAATTAATTAGAGGTAATCCAAATTTTATCTACAATCGTAGTTGCTACTAATTTGTGTCTTAAATAATACTACAGCTAAGCTGTCTAGTAGATTACAAAATTAATTAAAGATATTACAGAAATTAAAACTCTTATCAAATTTGCATTGCCTAATGAGTTAATGGCTAGGTATACAATAAACTTATGTAATTAAAAAACGCTATGTGCCCAGCATATTTACTTACAGTGCACTAGTATAAATATATTTATCTTCTATGGTCTATGCTATGGCGCCCATTTAGATTATTAAAAATTCCTTCGTTTATCATATTGCAGAAACAACGAAGTTGTATTTAAAATTGCGACACAATTAAAAAAACTACATTAGTGACAAAATAAAAGTTAAAATTTGAATTTGAAATTCACAATACTATCTATTTTTTCGTACTAATAAGTATTATTATTGTAACGTAACTCTATCTGTAACGCTTTTATGGCAAAATCATTAAACCGATTTTGATGTAATTTTTTACTTACAAAGCATGAATAGGAACAAAAGGACATAGGATACTTTTAAACTTTTGTCACTAGCCTAATCAATAAACAAAAGCTGGTTTACATAATGATTTGTTTTAAATTTTTATTTCTTGAATTGTTGAAGAAGCAAACTATTCATATTGAATTAATAAAAAGCTATACTCGTTTTTATAGATTAGATAACGATGTATATTGCCGGGCGTAATAAAAAATCGCAGTCGTTAGGGGTGGACAATGTTAGAAGACAATATTGTAGGTCAATCAAAGGAACAGGAAAGTAGAATAAAAAGAGATAAGAACATTATTTGGGAATAATTCTTTGACCATTTTAATAATTTCCGATTTACATTTTCACTTATTTTGGATCTGTTTAATTGTGGTCATAGAACGCTTTACAGTTAATAGAAACAAGTTTATTATTTTAAGACTGTTTAATTTATAAAATCGTATTTACATTCGATTTTATAAATTTAACAATCATTTATATACTTAATTTCCTACCTCAAGTTTCAAATCTGATATATTGTTATGGTTTAATTTAATATTTTTACTTATACATTTTTGACGCACTAGTAAATATTTCTGAATTCGATAAGAGCACTTGGTTTAGAGTGCAGTCTATTTTAAGTATTTTTTTAGAACTGACATATGTATTAATATTAAATAAAAAATGGTATTTCGTGATTTCTACATTTACAAATGACTAACTCATGATATAAATCTAGATGGGTTATCTATACTGTAGATATGAACGTATCAAAGATAAATGGTCATAAAACCATTTGTGAAATGACATCATCTTGTACAGTCAATTCATACGAAGAGGTGAGCGACTCGATATATACAAGACTCACTGTTAAGAAGACGTGTAGTATTTCCTGTTTTCATATACCATTAATATAATAACTATAGTTAACTGGCATTGTCTCTTTTTATATCATATCTGCAGATTTGTGACAAGGTAACATCTATTTTTAATCGTCATATGGACAAAGTGCGGACTATCAATATAAATATTGAATCACTAATATACCCGTTATCATATTTGTGCCGCTTGAGTGGCAATTGTTCGTTAATAATCGTATAGCTAGTTGATTTTCATTTGTAGTCTTGTAAAATGACATCTGTGCTCGTGCCTATACTCGTGTTTAGTATTGTGTTCAATTTAGTTGTATACACTTCAGCTGCGCCGACCTTAATTCAAGACATTCTAGACGTATTTGGAAATCCATTTAAAGATTTTAAAAAATCGATTTTGCAAGAAACACAAGTTAACGCAACTTATGTCGAAGATAATCTTACCACGAAACCACCCGATAACAGTGCAGGTAAAATGATCGATGTGCCACTAAACCACAGTGCGTGTAGCCAAGGTACCTATCTGGATAGCAGCGGCGTCTGCAGGCAGCCTTGGCAGTAATGTGTAAGTGAATCACACTGCGGCGTAGTACACACAATTGATTACGTCAAAATGGACGCGAAATTTGTGCTATTCATAACTGTCATAATATTAGGTACATGTTTACAAGTAGAAACGGGTGTGGTTTTTAATTTTCACGATAAACTTAAAATGGCAACTTCTACAACTACCGAGAATGTTCAAGCTGGACAAATAATTAGAGTACCAGAATTGGAATGCCCGCTTGGCCAAAGACGCGACTCGTTGGGGAACTGCAGACAAAGGTTTTAATGCTAAATATTTATATAAGTGAGTGTTATTATATAAGTACCTACTTGTCAGATCAATTATTATTCTATTTAAATTTTTAAATGAATAAAAATATGTTATTAACTTGTTGTTAACATAATCACTGAAAATGATTTATAATATTGTTCCGTTTCGTATAACCGATATTGTATAACTATTCGGGTCTCTCATTTCAATCACTTATTTATTTCTAGGTAAAACAACATACAACTATATGCAGACTATAAAGATACCAGGAAAATGAACGAATAACAAACTAAGATCTTAGTGTCTGGAATTATTTTTTCTGTGCGATAAATGACGTTTTATCGTTTCTCTGAATTCGACAAGTAACTGACTACTGATAAACTTTAAAAGGTCTCGGAGTTATCATTGTGCTGAGATACCTCGTGGAAGTCAGTTAAGAGAAAATTATTTATTAGGGTAAGCGCATAGAATACGCCGTCAAAATGAAGTTATTTTTTATAGTTTCGTGCGTTGCAATATTAGCAATTAGCTGTTCTAGTCCGGTTAATGGAGATTTGAATGGATTTTTTGGTGATATTCACAAGAAGGTGCATCATGCCGGGCGTGGTGTGGGAAAGTTATTTAAATTGGAAAATTCGGATACGCGCAATGAAGCGAGGATAGTTTTTCCAGATGACGATCAAGATGTTGCGCCAAGGCGTGAGCAACCTAAAATAACCACAAAGGCACCTACGACAGAGGCACCGACCACGACAACCACTGCTGCAAACACTGCTGAGACAACGACCACAAAAGAAGGAAGAGAAAACTTTGCAGGGGGTTGTGCCACGGGCTTCTTGCGTACTGCGGATGGTAGATGCAAACCTACATTTTGACTAAATAATTAAAAACAAAACATGATTAATAAATTCAACATAACTATTTTTTATTTGATTTTTAGTAAAATATTAAAATATTATTATGTGTATTATTTAATTCATATAACACAATAAAGATAAAGTTTGATTTGTTCAAATAATAATTATATTCGCTAACTTTAATTCAAATTTTATACATTCACACGTAGAATTATAATTTAGAAAGTTATTAATATTTTTCTTGTATACAAAATACATAATATAAATATTAACACACATTTTCAATCGAGACGAGCAAATTAATCCTGTGATGGTAAGAGCTACAATTTCTTATAAACAAACAACATGATATTTTATAATTATTGTTAAACTTTTAGTGTAAAGACTTCCAATAGATATTAAATATATTGAATTTATTCAAAGATATTATCAATTACCTTATCTATTAAATATCAAAATCATTTAGCTACCTGTTCAGCTTTTAGGAGTTACTGGAACGACTTGAAAAAAATTTGGGAGTAATGAATAAACAGGTGGTTGCTGAGAGACTTCTTTAGATTTTACGCTTGTGATATTATGATTAAGGATCTTATAATTTATATCATTACTAAACCCTACGTCAATTATGCTTTGAACATCATCTTCTTCAATACCGTGATTCGCTTTTGTATTACTGTCAAATTTATTAAAATTCTGCTTACTCTGATTATCTTCATGTTTTTTTGCAATTAATCCAGGTGATTGTTCCATGCTACGAGTAATATTCAGATCAATAACTGGTCGTAATTTATTTTCTGGGTTGTTCTTTAAAGGAGGTTGAGTTTTTGACAGATCATCATTACTTTTTGAATATTGCTGAGATTGAGTATCACGACGTGGTGATGATGAAATTGATGGCGGAGTTTCAAAGTCAAAGACTCTGTCAGCATAACTTTTTGATAGAGTTTCTTCGCCTGAAAAGGGTGGCCGAGGGCCTTTGTGCCATTGTGGTAGCAAAGGTGGACTTCCATCATATATTGGACCACCTCGATCAGAGGTTGGAGGTGGCCACCTTCTTTGATAGGATGGTGGGGGTCTTCTGTAGGATGGTGGGTGAGGCATTCTATATTGTAATTTGTTGTAACCAGGTAACACCATCGTTTGCCGTTCATCATAGAATGATATTTCTCGATATTGAGGTGGTGGATGTCGGTATTGCGGCGGCGGGGGAGGTGGACGACGATAAGGGTGGCTTTCCCAACTCGGTGGTGGGTATCTGTGAATTCCATGGTTTTTATATGGCATTACATGATGTATTCGATCATTATTATGTGTTGGCGGTAATGTATAAAAATCATTTGTTCTAGTAAAACCATGATATGGTCTTCTATTTTCATATAAAGGGATTTGTCGTTTATCGCTGTCTTCAGACTTAATTGGAGTTAGTCTTTCATAATCATAAGAATATTTTTCACTTATATAATATTCTGTCTTGTTAGTAGCATTGTGTTGACCATCTTCCTTATTATATGAATATACGTTAGATGGGTCAGTTCTAGACGGGGCTCTTCTAGTAACGTCAACAATCATATCATATCCTGGTTCTTTTAAATCTGGTGATGTCATGTTTCCAATCAGCACATCTAAAGACAAAAAAAGAATCGGCTTGCAAAACATTTCGTGCGAAAAAATTACTTTATCATTCTAAGAAAAAACAACAATGTTTTGAATCATACGACTACCTTATTTTGTGTAGGTATATAACATATAAATAATTATAAACTTATTTAGGTATGACCTACGATCGTTTTTTTTATATCATAAGCTGGAAAAACATAAGAAATTACAACGATAATTATTAATTTTTCCTTTCCTGGGTTTCTTCGCTATGATTTTTTTTTCTACCTATAACTGTAAAACTAAACAAATAAAATGCACAAGTACAAATATTAAAGTGTCTATCAAAAAAATTGCGTTTATTTGGAATATTAGAGATTATGCAAAATAGATATTTTGATTTTGATTATTTCTATCACATATGTTTTCGAAAAAAAAAATTTTTTTTCTTATTTGATAACTGTAATTAAATATGCAGAGTAATAAATGTTAATAGAACTTGATGAACATTCTGGAATTGATAACTAGAATAGGTCAAATGTCTCGTAAACGAAAGATATAATTCTACGTAAATACACTCACAAACGACTTTTCTTTATCAATCATTAATGTACAAAGATGGTTTAATTAGCGTGTTTTAAAGAGATTTACATTTTAGAAGTCTTAAATAACTACTCCAAGTTGTTTTAAATTTAGTGCAGGGTTGTTATTTAGTTAGAAATAATGACTAGGTGATAATATGTTGTTGCAAATGCAAAGGGTTCTTTTGATTGGTATCAAAAAAAAATCTATATCTGCTCCCAAACGGCAGTTTTATAATCAAGCATTATGAGACTTAATATCTAATGAATTAGTACGACGTGCAGGGTAGTGCTTTGTAATCTCAATATTCTAGATGATGTTATTGTTTCTGATTGAACTACCATCAGGCGAGCAGTTTGCTTTGTCGAGTCATTCGGTTGAACAAAATAAACACAAAATATTTTAACAACACAGTTTCACTCACCTTCAATGTTTTCGTATCACAAGAAACGTAAATAAAAAAAATATAAAAAATATTTTTTTGGTACATATTTAAAAATTATAGCACTAAAGCTAATGAAGAAATTGTTTAAAGAGGCGAGAGACTTGATCTCGCCTTGCTATACCCAATGACTGACCCCTGTGAAAAGATTTGGAAATGTATATTCGGTTTGTAAACCGGTTTTTACTTTATGTACTTTGGTAATGTACTTTGTGAGTATCCAAAACACAGTAATACCTGATTAGTGGACAATATGTATTCAATTAAACATAGCATTGGTATGCCGGCCAAAATGATTGATTCTCAGAAATACCATATTGTCCTGTTTTTTTTATGATTGATAAATATTTATATTGTGTGCAATAAAATAAACTGACATACTATGAAAATCAAAATAAGGTTGGCAGAAATTTTCAGACTGGTCCCAAAATTAAAGAATTATATACATTTTTTACACTTAGCGACTGTAGGGCCTTGGAGGAAAATTGGGAGTAGAAAATAGGAAGGAAAACTTGACAGGAGAAGGGACTATCTTAGGATGGGCCGAGCGGAAAAGGAAGGGAAATTTCGCGAGTCCGTCATAGGCCTCAATGTGTACTTACAACCATGAGGTATACACATTAGATTATGTGCCTAGGTGTAGTAAAAATAATGAAATACTATACGTGAAATGAAAAATACGGATAAATTCAGAGAATGTTTTTTATCATTGAGCACTTGTTTTACACGAGTTGACATAAGACATTTATGTTTTTAATTTTTAAATTATATTAGAACAAGAGGTTCTACAACATATCCTCCCTTAATAAATTAAAAACATAAAATAACAACATAGTAAAATACAGTTTCTTATAAAACTAATATATAACTATATATTAACTCATACCCATGCCTTTCATGCATTTTACATGCTTTATTGGACCCAATGGCTTTGTCAACAAATCTGCAGGTAGCTCATCTGTAGGCATATACATTAATTCTACAACCTTGTCATTAACTTTTTCCCTAACAAAATGAAACTTTACATCAATGTGCTTAGTCCTATTGTGATGGACTGGATTCAATGCAAGTTTTGCGCACTTTGACTATCAGAGAAAATAACAACATTTGGTGATCTACCAGTTACTTCAGTGACAAAACGTTTTATAAAACAAGCTTCTTTAGTGGCTGAAGTTAAAGCCATGTATTCGGCTTCTGCCGAAGATAAAGCAATAGTAGGCTGCTTCCGTGATTCCCAAGATATTGGACCACATGCGAACTCGAAATAAAATCCAGTGTATGAACGTCGATCAACTGGACAATTTGCCCAATCTGCATCTGCATAAGCTTGTAGTTTAAAATCTTCCACTTTCCTTTAAGTTATACCAACATCTTTAGTGGCACTCAAATAGCGAAGACACCGCTTAGCAGCACGCCAGTGACTCTGATCGTTGTTTGTATTAAATTGGCTCAAATAACTTACTGTGTAAGCTATATCTGGTCTCGTGTTAACAGCCAAAAACATGAGAGATCCAATTAGAGCTTGATATGAATCATTAGACTCAGAACTTTGTATTCCAGGCTCTTGGTGCCTGTTTCAGACCATACAAAGATTTTCTTAATAAACAGACTTTATTCTCATCACCTCTACGAACAAAACCTTCAGGTTGTGTCATATATACTTCCTCTTCCAAGTCACCATTTAAGAAAGCTGTGTCGACATCCATATGCCGAACTTTGTACCCTTCCTGCACTGCTAAAGCTAGTAGGGTTCGCAGTGATGAGTTGCGTATAACCGGTGAAAAGGTTTCATGGTAATCTACACCTTCTATTTGTGTGAATCCCTTGGCAACTAATCTAGCCTTGTACTTCACTACGTTACCATCAGCATCTCGTTTTAGCTTATAAACCCATTTACATGGAATGCAGGATTTATGACTTGGTTTATTTACCAAAATCCAAGTTTCCTTTTTTAATAAGGAATTATATTCTTCTTTCATTGAAGAGATCCAATTATCTTTGTTATCTCTAGATATTGCATCATTAAACGTTTTCGGATCATCATTCAGAATATCATCGACAAGAGCACTATATGAAAAATAATCTGGAGGCTTACGTTCTCGTTGAGGATATCTTGACTCAGACCCACCATAAGGTTCATCATTAGTACCACTTGATGGCAATGAAGATGAATGATCTAAATCACCTGAGTTGTCATCAATATCATCAACAGCATCCACAAAGTCATTTTGCTCTTCCGGCAACAAAGATGGATTTGCATCAGATGATGAAATCTGCGATAACAAATTAATAACATTGGGATTAAAACTAAGGTTTAAATTATTTTCAGGCATCTCTTTCAGTCCTGTAAAATTATTTTCGAAAAATGTAACATCCCTTGACTTAATTAAACTTCGTGGCGTTTCCACGTTACGGAAATAATAACTTCTTGGATCATCTGAATATCCAACAAAGATGTGTTCCGTTGCTTTCATGTCTAACTTAGTTCTATGACATGACGGTACATGAACTAAACATCTACATCCAAAAACCTTTAAATGAGACAGGTCAGGTTTGCTCCCATACCACATTTCGAATGGTGTTTTACCTTCAATTGCGCGATGAGGAGACCGGTTTTTAAATAAACACTAGTTTCTACTGCATCCTGCCAATATGCCTTAGAAAGCGAACCATGTGACAGCAAAGCGCGAGCCTTTTCTATAATACTGCGATTACAACGTTCACTAACACCATTTTGTTGAGGGCTATATGGAACCGTTGTTTGGTGTTGGATTCCTTGAGAATCTAAGTAGGCCGCCATCTCTTTATTGACATACTCAGTACCATTATCCGATCTCAGTATTTTAATTTTCGCACCAGTCTGTCTCTCAACAAGTGATTGAAATGTAAGAAACTTTGACATGACTTCTGTCTTAGAATTCATACAATAAACAAATATAAAACGCGTATAATCATCTACAAAAATAATAAAATATTTATTGCCTTTGAATGAAGTAGTTGACATCGGTCCACAAACATCTGTGTGAACTAATTCCAGTGCTGATGTAGCTCTCTTATACTTCAGCCTCTTGAAGGGCTTCCTAGCTTGCTTACCTTCAATACAAGGTATACATGGTTCTTTGTCAACTTCTACGTACTTCACGCCGACAGCAAGACCCTTTCTGAGTAGGTCCATACCAATACGGCAGAGATGTCCAAGACGCTTATGCCAAAGCTGAAACTTTGAAAGCTCTGAATTAACAATGTACGCATTATTTTGTGGTAAACGAACAGAACAATCTAAATGAACCAGTCCACCACTATAAGAACCATGAAAAGCAGCATTATTTAAATAAGATACATCATCAGTTTTATAAAAATTACAACCATTTTTATCAAAAATTACTAAAAAACCTTTTTCAACAACCTGCTTTACTGATAGCAAATTGCAGTTTAGGCGTGGAACATGTACGACGTCAGCTATTCTGCAGACTCCACTATTCGTATCAATAGATACATCACCAACGCCTATAGCTGCCAACTTCTCTCCATTTGCCACAGTAATTGTACCTCCATCTATAGGACGATAGTTGATAAACCAATCTGCACGGGGAGTCATATGAACTGTTGCACCTGAATCCACAATCCATCTATTAAAGTCTTTACTTTCTAGTGCAGATAAAGACATTTCAGTGATAACTTGCTTCGAATTCGTTACCCGTTCTTCCTCATTATTCACAACAAGACCCGTTTCACATTTTGCTTCCTTTTGATTATAAACAAAACTTGGTTTATCCTTTTTAAGAGGACAGTTGGGAGACTTATGCCCTGGTTTTCTGCATTTATAGCATATTATACCCTTCTTATGCAATGAGCGCAGCGCTGGTACATCACGTTCAGTCTCTCTACTCATTTCGCTCAATAGTTTAGTTTTCACCATTTCGCTAGTGACTTCTATATTACTGTGCTCTAGAGCCATTATCAGGGGCTCATATCGTGATGTAAGACCACCTAGAATGATTGCAGCAAGCGAACTATCTTCAATTTTCTTACCGATATCAGCTAGATCCTGCGCGGTCGTTGTTATAGCTATTATATAGGATTCTAAACCTGTAAAATCTGATAAAGTATACCTATATAACTTCCGCTCTAGTGCTAACTTTCGGCCTAAGCTTTTATCTTCAAACGCTGTTTGCAAAGCATCCCACGCCATTTTCGCCGTTGTAGCTGTTCTGACATGCGTGACAGCACCACCGTCAACCGTTAGGCATATTTTTTAAAGAGCCTTTTGGTCATTACGGAAACGTACCTCAGGAGGCGTTTTGTCATCGTCAGCATAGCCACTTACAGTACTCCACAACTCTTCATGGATCAACAACATTCTCATTTTAAATTTCCAAATTGCATATCCTTCACGATTTTTTAACATAGTAATTCCATTCAATATTCCTACAGGTCCTGCCATCATTATCTTCTTCTAAATAAGATAACTTCGTGCTGATAACGATTTGTAGTAAAAATAATGAAATACTATACGTGAAATGAAAAATACGGATAAATTCAGAGAATGTTTTTTATCATTGAGCACTTGTTTTACACGAGTTGACATAAGACATTTATGTTTTTAATTTTTAAATTATATTAGAACAAGAGGTTCTACAACACTAGGGCTGTGACAAATGTCCCCCGATGCATGGGCGTGCTTTCGGTGTGGAGAACGAGCGCACAAGAATTGCCTCGGGGGAATTGGATACATTAGGAATTTTTATTTCTATAGTAGCTGTGAAACAATATTATATAATGATTTCTTATGTTTACGCGAATGTTAGACATTAAAATTAAACTACTTTTCGGATTTTATCGCGGTTTTTTATATTTTAGTTTTTCCCGACGTTTGAAGGCTTTGCAACCTTTATGTACCCCCGTGACTATGAAGGCTGCAAAGTCTTCGAAACGTCAGTAGAAAACAAAAATATAAAAACCGCGATAGAATCCGAAAAGTAGTTTAATTACAATATAATATTATAAATATTGTCACGGAAATAAAATTGGACGTAAATGGGATTGGATGCAATTGATTGTAGGCATTTAGCAGAATGGCAGAAACATTTAAGCCCAAGGCCAAAGTTAGCCTAAATAGTTTGTTGAACGAACTAAATAAATTGCTGAAAACAAAGTAGATAATGCAGATGTAGTCGTACACAACATGAACGACATTTTTAAGTGTTTCTTTTTCTGGGTTTAATGGTCAGGTCGAAAACTCTTCGTGTGGGTTTTTCTAAAATGACTTGCTTGGAATTAGTTGTACCCAAAGAAGGTTGACCGGGACGCGCCCCAAAAACTTGAGCTAAATGATTTCGTCAAGAAATTTGAACAAGTGTGTGGCGACGTTATATGCTGAAATTTGGATATTAGATAAGAACAGATGGTAGAAGAATAGTTTGAAAATTGGAACATTGGAATATCATTCTATTTAGTTTGCTTATGGGGGTAGATCAACAATTCTGCAGTAATATTAATATTTTTAAACTTTTCATAGTAAGATTATTTTTTTCTTATTTTGGTGTTTTCTTAACACTGGAGAGCCAAGATGAATACTTTTTTATATGAATTAAAATATTTCTAGCAGTAGAATCTATATTAGGTATTGCATTTCTACTTAACAATTTTACTCTAGTATAAATCAAAATCGAAGGATGAAATGATATTTGTATTAAGAGATATTTTGTTTACTTTTTAGGAGAGCTTATTAAATATAAAAAATTGAAAATAGAATTACCTGTTATTGTAATGGGAGTAACTTTTAAGAATTTCATACAAAAGACCTGTATTATTGTTACAAGTTCCAGTGAAAATAATTGATGCGACAAACTGAACAAATATTAGTTGCAGGCGCTAAGGGACACATTTTCTATTGTAATATGTATTACTATAGCTTCTAGCTAATCGAAATGTATACAATTGTACAGTTTTCAATTATTCAAAACTGTAAAACGACATATTTAACCACCAAGATATTTATTGCAAATAAATAAATAAAAGTATAACGGAAACAAATTTTATTATATCTAAAAAAACTTTTCATAACATAATTACAACAATTAAGTGTTAGTTTACTGTATTTTGTACTACGTAACACTTTTTCTGCTTCTTCTCGTTAAGTTCATGAGCGTTTTTTCACACTTCTGTTTTTATACCTCCGCTTTGATGTTATGTTATAGCTAAATGTATATAAATTGGCAAAACAATACCAACTTTCGCATCTATTTGTATAGACATTGCAATGTCGCCGCATTTTTGAGGTGGTATGCTCGATGCTGACACAGGTCATTCCATTTTTAAAAGATAACCTTAGATTTTTTTATTCCGCTAAAATAAATCAAAATCGGCTCGTGTAAAGTGAAATGTGAAAGCCACTTACCTAATACTGAAAGCGGCGACAATCTCATTCGGAGCGACAAATTGAGAACACCTTCCGGCGTCGGTGCGGCATCGCGGCCACACTCTCTGGTAAATAGCTATTTATTGTGGGTACAGAGCGAGACACCTGTCCCTGCGTGCGGTGTACGGGCATAGCCTGACCTATTTCTTATATTTATTGTCAGAATATTTTTCAGTGTAGTCGAAAGATTGTATTTGTAACCATACGTGTTGATTATGAATGAAGATGGAAAGAAATGAATCGACTAACAAACATTGGTGACATTAAAAAATGGCCTGTTTAGTTTAATAATGATTTACATCATCATATTTTACAATACTTTTACATGGAGGATATTCATAGGTTGTTCTCTATAATAATCCATATTTTAAATTGTTGGTAAAAAGTTAAAAAAAGAGTGAGGACTTCTGTTTGTATAAATTTAGAGTGGAGATACAAAACATACTTGCCGAAGCAAGTTAGATGTAGTAAGCAAAATATTATTACATAATTAAAAGGAAATGGGTATGCAATTAATATTGCAAACAGAAGTCCTTTTTTCTTTTAACTTTTTAGCAATAACTTATAATAGGGATTATTAATAGAACAATCTACGTATGTCCTCCTTGCAATACACGCTCTTCGATAAGTCATGTGTTTTAAAATATCTATTTAGTTGAAAGTGTATGGTCCAATAATCCCCGTCTCCTCGACTAGTCTACGAAAACCCTGTTCAAAGCCTCGCCATCGTCTACCCTTGACACCTTAAATTGTCCCTTCACATTTCATTTTAAATATAGTCGTTGCTACTTCTATCACGAGATTAATAATAATTTTAATTATAAATACAATTATAACCGGGTATTCAGTTACTATACATTTATTGCAATATATATATAAGTGGGCACATACAATACGCATTAAAACAATATTCGGTAAGTACATAGGGTATGCGCGCGAGCCGCGGTGGCAAAGCTACACGACGTGGGCGCACTCACGAAAGTTCCCGCTCGACTGGCGCGGACCGGCACGGTGTCGTAGGAGAAACGTGGCGGAGTGCGGGGGTGATGGCGCGCTCGCGACGTACTTACTAGCGGCCGCGCCGATGCGCGTGTACCTATCTACCTGCCTCGTTATATCCTCCCCCTCATATCCATACAAACGTCCCGTGTATGGATTATGCGACGACTACCTTCCTCGGCCTACCTCTCCTTTTCTTTTCTTTCACAGGGGAACCGCATCGCCTACGAAAGGGGTCAATTGGGAGACATGGTACCTACCAACAGACTCGCAGCTACCAACTTGCTCTAGCACATACGTTGTAGGACTCGAAATTTCCTTGACCCTGTAAGGTCCGTCCCTCCTAGGAATGAATTTAGGTGTCTGACCGCGCCAGGTGTCATTCGCGCCTTGTGTCTTCAAGAGAACAAGATCACCGACGGCGTAGTCGGGGCTGGTCGACGATGTTCGTCAGCGTTTCGCTTCTGGATTGCTTGGTTCTTCTCGTGGACGTCTCGAGCGTCCAGTAAGACGGACGATAACTTCTTCAGGTATGGGGTCAGCACGGTCACCACGTTATCACTCTCGATGATGGCTCTCATATCCGTGACGGCATCGGCAGGCGCGCGGATCTCGCGACCGAAAGTCAGGTACGCCGGTGAATAACCTGTACTGCTGGTGATAACGGAGTTCATGGCGAAACGGATAGCGGCTAGGTGAGTATCCCAGACTTTGTGATCGCGCCGCACTAAAATCGACAGTTGTGGCTTGAGGTCGCGATTCTTCCTCTCCACGGGATTCGCTTGTGGGTGGTATCGCGGGGTCAACGACTGAGTTATACCAAACGTATGACAAACCTGTTGTACCACCTCACTAACAAATTGTACGCCGTTGTCACTGAGAACGCGCCTCGGCACACCATATCGTAGAAAGACTTCATTGACTAATAGTTTGGCGCATTCGGGACCGGTAGCGTTTCGCAGAGCGAATAGTTCGACCCAGCGAGTGCAAGTATCCTCAACGATAAGGATCCACTTGTTCTTATCAGCTGTTTCCGGTAAGGGCCAAAGAGATCCACGGCGATTACTTCAAAGCGCCGGGTAGTGGCCGGCGTTTGGAGCAAACCAGCGGGCTTCCTATTATCCGTCTTGTAACGTTGACAATCGACGCATCGTTTAATATAATCTGCCACAGACTGTTTCATGCCCGGCCAGTAGTATCTAGCTCTCAGGCGATGTAGCGTACGATCTACGCCGAAATGACCCGCTGTGGCGGCATCGTGGTAATCAGCAAGAACCTTGCTGCGTTCATGTTCGGGCACTACGAGACATGCCGTCTCTTCATCTTCTTCTTCTGGTCCGTAACGATACAGAATTCCGTCGGACAGAATGAAACCTCTATCAGACCAGCCTCTCCCCCTAAACGGTTCCTGGGGTTCCTCCAAATCCTTTATAATCTCCAAGAGCGCAGGATCTTTGAGTTGGTTATCTCTAACGTCACGAGGGCTCCTTGCCGGTAGATCGACTTCAGCGAAGCAAAGATCACAGCTCCTCTCGTCACCGCACGGCGGTCGCGAAAGCGTATCGGCGATAGCGTTGGATCTCCCCGGCGTGTATTCGATCTTCAGGTCGAACTCCTGGAGGGTCAGGGCCCACCTAGCAAGGCGACCGCTGGGTGACTTCACGCTCATGAGCCAGCGTAACGGTTGGTGGTCAGACTTCACGACCACTGAAGACCCTTCGATATAGCCCCTGTACTTGGTCACGGCCCACACGACCGCCAAAGCTTCGCGCTCTGTCGTCGAATAGTTCCTCTCGGCGGGGAGGAGCAAACGGCTTGCATATTCGATTGGCCTCTCGTCTTGCGCCTCTCCCTGCATTAAAACGGCCCCTAAGCAATATCCACTGCTGTCCGTTCTTAATGTATACGGTTTGGTTTCGTCTGCTTGACGTAAAATGGGTGCCGAAACGAGTAGTTCCTTGATCTCCTCGAAAGCTTCCTGCTGACTCGAAGACCAAGTCCACGTGGCACTCTTCTTGAGAAGGTCCGTTAATGGTTTAGCTGTTCGGGCGTAGTTAGGAATGTATCGCCGAAACCAACTAGATGTTTGCAAAACGTCTTCAAATGTTTTGTGTTCTGCGGAGCGGCCATACCTACTATGGCTTCTACCTTGTCTGGGTCGGCTTGTATACCTCCCGGGACGATCAAATGGCCTAAGAATTTCACCGAATCGCGGGCAAAATAGCTTTTCTCGCGGTTGACACGAAGGTTATACATCTTCAGACGGTCGAGGACGGCTTCTAGGTCTTGTAGGTGCTTCTCAAACGTATCGCTCAAGATGATAATGTCATCCAGGTAGGCTAATATTGTAACGTCCGACAAAATTCTGCCAGACTTGAACCTGTCTACTAATCGTTGAAACGTCGCTCCGGAGTTTCTTAAACCCATAGGCATTCTTTTAAACCTAAACGTACCTAAAGGCGTGACGAACGCGGTCATATCTCTATGCGAGGGTGTGACTCCTACTTGAAAATAGCCGGACCTTAGGTCGCATGTAGTCATAAAATTTGACGTCTTGGCTGCGTGGAGAATATCCTCCATTCTCGGGAGTGGATATCGGTCGGGTTCGGTGACTGCGTTCAACTGGCGATAATCGACGCAAAGTCTAACTCCTCCATCCTTCTTAGCGACCAACACTACATTCGCAGCCCAAGGGGACTCACATTCCTCGATGATGTCTTCGTCGAGTAGTTTTTCAATTCTCTTTCTAATAGCGCTTTCTTACTTTGCGACAATCGGTATGGTGGGGAGGCTATGGGTTCCTGTTTCTCGCTGACCTTGATATGGTGCTCAGCGTACTCGGTCGGTGGTCCGTCCGTGGCGAAACGGTCAGCCTTCCGTACCAACAACGCGTTCAACTGACATTTCTGTTCGGTTGTCAAATTTGTTCCTTCGTCATCACGCAGCGTGAACTTCGAGGTATCGACGCCCATCAGCTCTGTTTCCTTGCCTGAAGGTAAGTCGTATGACGTCATAAACTGGTGTGTCTCGTGCGGGGCGTCGGAATAATACCAGCTGCCCTGAGGTAAGTCTAGTACAACTTTAGCCTGCATGATGAAGTCTCTGCCGAGCAACGTCCTCGTGTCGGCGCCGGGGAACACTATAAAACTCGTAAGTACCCTCCGTCTTCCTAACGTTACAACGGTATCACACGTTAGCGCCGCGCGCACTTGTTGCGATCCGTCGGCTAACCCTACAGTGCGATGGGTCTCAATGAACTCGACTCCGGCGCGCACCAGCAGCTGATGCAGCATGGGGCCTGCGATCGAGTGCGTAGAGCCGGTGTCCAAAATAGCGGCACCATTTTGTCCTACTACTTGGATCATAACTGTCGGTCGCGCGTACTCTACGTTATCTACCTGTGCACTTTGGAAATTCATTTTGCTAGTACCCTTACATGTATCGCACTTGGAGCGTACCACTCCCAACTGACCACAGCCGTAGCAACGAATGTCGGATGTTGACGGTTTAGCCGCGGGATGTTCATCGGGCTTACTTAAATTACGCGATTTATTACGACACTCGGCGGTGTCGTGACCAAATATTTTACAGTAATTACAACGGGGTCGCGGCCGCTTTGTTTTGCTAGCAGGTACATCGCGAGGGAGGGATTGGAGTAATGGAAGGGTCGCTTACCTCCGCCAAGGCTTCTTCCACTAACCTGGCCTTTTCCAGCAATACTTCAACGCTGTCCACCGCGTCCCGTAACACTCGTTTCCTTAACTTACGATTTAAAAGTCCATAGATAATATCAACACACATATTTTCGGGCACAGAATACGGAAGCTTAGCAATTAGAGCGCGCACTTTAGATACGAACACATCCGCACGTTCACTGGGTTGTTGTTCGGTGGCGAAAATGTCCCGGAATATTTTGTGCGCGGGGCGCGGCACTCCAAACATGCCGCGAAGTCGTCGCAGGGCATCCTCCACGACGTCACCGACGCTTTGACGCCCTGCCACCAAACGGCGGCCTCGCCGGTCAGCAGCATCGGGAATCCTTTCAACGCGTGGTCGTTGTTCACGTTTGTACATTCTTTGTATACTTGTACGGCGTCGATAAACGCTTCGACAGCGTCCGCGTTCTTGGTCGTTCCATCGAAGCGCGTCGTACATTTCGCGAAATTTCCGTGCGTTAATGTCGCGCATGCATCGGGTGGTGGAGTTGGGGAATCCTGGGACTGGCCTTTGGCAAAGATCTTCTCCATAAGCAGCTGATTCGCCTCGATCTGGCTGCGCGCGATGTTAGCGACTAGCGACTGCAGCGCGTCTTCGGTCATTGTTATGACTGGTGAGCTGGTCGGCCGCTCGTCGTCCGTATCGGATGTTGGAGGGTTGTCCCGGTTGCCATGTCGTTTCGGTGGCATTATTTGTTAGGTCACTTGACCGTGCTTGCGAGTCTATAAAATGGCGGAGTTCCGTGAGGCGACCGGTGTGCCGTATTTTTGACTATTCCGTCGCACTAGGTTTTTCCGCAGCGCTGGTACAAGGGAAGCGTTTTCTAGGTCCTGGATAAGCTACTTCTACAGGACAGAATCGCCGTCACAGCGTCGTAACTCGAAAAATCGCGATCGAAATAATGGACTTGCCCGAATTACGTATAATGGTATTGCCCGCTCGTTGGGCGTCACTATAACCGGGTATTCAGTTACTATACATTTATTGCAATATATATATAAGTGGGCACATACAATACGCATTAAAACAATATTCGGTAAGTACATAGGGTATGCGCGCGAGCCGCGGTGGCAAAGCTACACGACGTGGGCGCACTCACGAAAGTTCCCGCTCGACTGGCGCGGACCGGCACGGTGTCGTAGGAGAAACGTGGCGGAGTGCGGGGGTGATGGCGCGCTCGCGACGTACTTACTAGCGGCCGCGCCGATGCGCGTGTACCTATCTACCTGCCTCGTTATACAATTTATTAAATTTCAACTTTGGTGTAGTTGTGTAATTCTGGTTTAATTCATAGCTCTGATATAAAAACACAATTGGGTTGTTCGGCACTGGAATTTGTGTCTTATACGTATGGATTTAAGTTTGATGTAGTGCACAAGTCGTGTTTCTGCCTACCTCCTCAAAGATACAGGCGTGAGCTTATACTGAAGCGTTTGAAACGGAACAACTTTTTGCTGTGATGTTTGTTAATTGTTCAAACGATGAGTTTGCATTTCGACTAACCATTTGCGTTCGTTGTGAAGGTTAGATAAAATCGTAAGAAATTATTGTCCATTTATTTATCTCAGCTTGATCACTACTATTGTGAATGGTGATAGAGTATCAATATTATTTTAAACTCAGACTCTCGTGCGTCAGTCTAATTTATTAAAACTATAATATCTGTCAAATATTACTATATGCCTGTGTTTGTTACACTTTTTGAATAATATAATCACTCATATTATAATGAATTAGTCCTGTCAATTAGTTCAGACATTTATAAACTAACAACAAAAAACAAGCATCATTTCTATTAACGCCATCAGAGACATGCACGTCGCCTACTGTTTATGGCATAGTGTAAGTATCAATAAATATTACAATGTAGTTGAACAAAACAATACTATCACAAAATTAATCATCATAGAGATAATGAGTTTAATACTTGTTTTTTAGATTATCTGAGGATATGTATACAACGCCAACATTTTCTATGTTTATGAGCCGTTATCGTTTTATCTTTCTCTTTTACCCATATTTACTTAATAGCTGGAATGGGCATCGTAAGTATCTATACCTCAATAATGTGTTCTAATAAAATAATACACGTATGTGTACTAACTGATAAAGTGTAATAGGTATTACAAAAACAGCAAGCCTTATAAATGATTTCATGCTAGCTCATTTTAACTAATCCTAAGACAGTGAAACCGGTCAACCCAAATGAGAATAATTAAAGAAAATTAAAATAAAATAAGCATCTAAATGACATTTTCTATTCTATAAAAAATATTCATGAAACAATATTATTAATTAAGCTATTATCCATGCCTTCTTAGGCCGAAAAGTAGAATAACATCAGTATTTATCATAAAGAAATCCTTTAGATCTTAAAAGGAACCTAAATCAGGCCACCGGCGTGTTCACCTTCAGGTACGAGATCTCGAACAAGGTGCACAGTGCAAGGCGTTGTCTGCGTCTAGTATGCGCCTGTACACTTAAACTGTACATTATCTGTGAATTTTAGATTCGATCAAGCATGCAATAGTTCTCTTTATTCCGTAAAGGTTTTTAAGAGTACTATTGATTCGAGAATTACAATAAGATTATACAATAACGTTTTGAGAATAATGCATGCATAAGAATTAATGGTCGATATAACGTGAACACAAAATACTTGTTTCGTGTTATATTTACCACATAACTTTTATGTAAAATGAAATATTTAAAAGTGACATCTTACAAAAAAACGTCTAAAATGCGAATGTTTGTGAAGATTGTGTGCATGTAAGTTAAAAGTAAATGCATAAAGTTTTGAACGGATTTCATAGATATTTGTCACATAGATCATGTTGAATAACATGATATTAGCTAGTTTTTATTTTGGCAAGATACACCGTGAGACTTCGTTCAGATAAAAGTATTTCACGCGGACGACCGGCGAAGCTGCTAGTAAAATATATTAAGATCTCAGTTATTCATGTTATAAATTTACAGTTACATTACCCTTATAGCTCTAAGAATATGTAATAGTATGTTCTAATTAATTATAATTTCTGAAATTGGTAATGTCAAATTCATTCATTAGAATGACTTCGACATAATTATTTGAAGCTATACCAGTGGCGAAGCGTCCATACAAGCCGATTCCCACCGGCTTCCCTTTTAGGTTTTCGGTGATACTAAACAATATATTTAATAGGCAAATATAAATTTACAACATATCAGACAATGGACAATAATTATAATAGCTTAACTTATTAATTATAATTGATAACTTAATAATGACATCTATCGGCGATTAGCCCGTTGTTTGTTAATTTAATCGATATCAATTACTTATTTTAAATGACGTTAGATGGCGCACCTTGTATTTAGTTCCCAGAAATTCCGTTACCTAAGTGAAATTGTGACGCCACAGGCAAAGGTAACCCGCTGTCAAGCGGCTTAATGTCGTAGTATGTTTTTAATATAGATGGCAGCACTTTCTATGACTTTCTATGCCAGTGTTTGTCGAAATCGCGCGCAAGATATGGGCAAAGGTAACCCGAGCTAGTTCGGCTTCACGTTAACCGACTTTGTATAGTTGTCGCTTTTACGTCCTTCAAGCGTCATAATTTATTATGCTACCAAGTTGCGGTGTTTGTAAATTGTCATATTCATTTTATTTTTTGATAGTTATGTGATAGTTAGTTACCAGCGCTTTGTTTATTTAGAAACTACAAATAAAAGTGTATTATAATGAAAATAACTACCTGTGATCTGTTTAATGTCTACCTTTACGTAGAGTACCTATTTATAAGTCAGTGATTTCACATATTAGTATTTAGATGGTAAAATATTTGAAGAAGATCTGAAAGTTTTTGATTTTAGACACAAAATGTTTGTTAGAAGAAAATAAATATGATATTATACTGAATTAAAAGTAGCACCACGATACAATCAAAAGTTAACGAATAACCTTTCTTGATTATAATTTAAATTGATAATTATATAAGTTTATCATGTAGGTAGACTTAAACTGTTGGTCTGTTTGGCGATCATGATACCTATTTCTATTACATTTATAGTTTTATTTTGAAAATAAACAGATACTTTTAATGTAGTGTGGTTATAATTTTAATACTTACTTTTGTTGCTGTTATAACTAATTAATAGGTAAGTACTTATATTTTGATTAATGGATCGAGAATTATCTTCGTTTATTGTTCGATTTTATGAATGTTTCAATTATTTAAGCATAATAAGTAATTTAGTATGTATGTCAACGTTTGTTGATTTCGAATCAAGACTAATCCGTTGTCTTAGTTTTTGTTTGCCGATAAATTGCCCCGATATCTTAACTGACGCCAATTTTTTTTACACCGGGTTACCTTTTGAAAAATTTCACCCTTCGCCACTGAGCTATACCTAATATTTAACATAACTTTCTATAAGTATGTAAGGATACCAGTAACGTACTACTACTGCACAAGGGCCAGGGGGCGAAATACGTATCGAATATCGGAACCTCGACCCCTGCCACCAATATTTTCTGCATACCAAACATTGGGAATAACAATATGTGCATTCTGAAATTATTGTTAAAAATATTTAACATAGGTTAGGAATCTTTGGTATTCATGTTTCTAATTGCAACATTCTAAATAATTCCAACTAAGCGGGCAGTTCCCAAATTGACAGCTAATTTAGTGCCTTTACCATCAGAAGCGTTTGCTTTGACTCTACGTTAAATTTGCAACAATCCGAAATCAGGCGGAAAACTATCAAAGCTGTAGTCTGTACCAAATGAACAAGAAGTTTTGGACAGCAGACGCCAAGGAGCTAAAACATCTTCCTCTGTGAGTTCAAATACTTGATACTCCATCTTAAGTTAAATATTAAGAACAACATTGAAATTCAGTTTATTTGTTCTTCGGGGTATTTGTTTGACCAGTGGCTTGGTAAGTTGGTTTAAATTTAATCTCTCATATTAAAGTTCTATTAATAATTATTTTTTACCAATAAATTGCTATAGTAGGTATGATTAAAATTTTCTTTACCGCTGTAATGCATTTAATTGGCTCATTATCAGAAACTCCTAAGGTATATGTTTCAAGTTAAGAAACCATCATATTCTATGATATGAGCATTGTAGGGGCATTGAAAATATGTTGCTGCCATTGATAAAAGCTGTATTTCTATAAATGGTACGTTAATTTAACCTATGATATTTCAATAAATCAGAAACATGCTATTTTTTCATTATAATCATCAAGGAATGAGTGAATCCAAGGAGTATGCATGTTCGAAAAGTTCTGTTCCAATTAAAACGATCAGAGACATAGGAAATTAACGTCTAAGTGCTTTCTGACTCACCATAACGCAGGTGCATTAAGGAACATCGGGATAGTATTTAATTATAATTTGAATAATTTAAAAAACATTTTTTAGTAGCAACATTAAGTATTTATTGTATTAAAAACAGAACGAGATTAAAATTATTTTTTTATTTTCGACGAGCTAAAACGTGCTATCGCTACTACCACTAGGGGTGGTTGGGTATGTTGGTTTCACCGGTCTTATAGTCCAATGTCGACAATCGGAAGTATAACATCATTCGAGCGAGCATTGGACTAGGTTCCTAGCTCTATGTAAACTTGACGCTGCCATATCAACCAAAAGTCGCGATTGCCTTTTTTGGCGTATAGGAGACGGCCTTGGGGTATCTTGTAGCACTAAGAACTTACTGTATGAAATATATTTGAGTCTCTTATTTTTTAACCCAAAAGCGTCCGCGCCACATGTTTCGGTGTTTGCTGAAATGTTTGATTTATTATTGTTGCGCTATAAGTAGAAAAGAAGATACGTTATATTTTATATTAGAATTCCTCTTACCCCTATTCCACTCTAATGTTTGATCGCCGGACATACTCTTTTAGGCTTGGTGCATAAAGGTTGGGTTGAATTATCGTCCAATATTTTGTGTCAGTTAAGACGACATTTGTCCGCGTGCCAAATATTATATTAGTGAATAATACCTCTAAGAAAATATGCTTAGTTAAGATGTCTCAGATTGTCAATGTGCGGCAACCGTTGAAAGCGAATGTATATCAAAGTTAAACAACGTCGCGATATAAAGTTACGTTGCGGCGTTGTGACGGCGGAGCGGCGGCGCGGCGGCGGACTAACACAAATAGCTCAATTAAACAGGCCGATGTGTTCGGGAAACATAGCTGCGACAACAAATGGAACAGTCATCTGTCCACGTATCGGTACAGTGTCACGTTCTAAATTGGTTGCGTACCGCCGCGTAGTTTTTTGGCTCAGTTAAAAAAAAAACGCATCGGTGCAATCAATTTGGCTTATATGCCATTGAATATGGCTAACGGACGCGCAAATGGTCGTCATGGTTAGGCTAGTTTTATTTTCAAATAGATTTATATTTATTGGACACAATCAATCTGCGTAGGCTTGTAACTTTAGCTCGCGTGTAGGAATCCCGACCGAAGTGTATATTTTGTAGAGGCAATATTTTGTCTAGTTCGCAGTTAAACTAAACATAAAAATATTATTTAGAGTTATTGAATACTTTTGTTTATGTCTAACGTTTTATAAAAGTATATTCATATTTATTATAGAATAGGCTAAATACATAAAGACGATGTACTGAAGATAGAAATATCGGTGTTCTTAGAATTATTGGACGAGAAAGATGTTAATTGCATATCTGTCGGAGTGCTAATTAAACTATCGCCAAAGACAACCCACGCGTCTGTAATGGAAAATAATGCCTTAAGCATCAAAGCCGTAAAGTGTATAGCGTAATGCGAATAATGTTGTTTGTAATGACACAAGCACGCGCCTCAGTCAAAGGTGTAAATCTCAGCGTATCAAAGTGTATCCGCCGTTTTATGTTAAATAATTTAATCTCCCGCCGGCGTCTAGCACAACATGTTTTCCCGTAATTTAATCAATAATCTTTGTTTACGCAAACGAAATTTTCACAATAAACGGGTGATAAAATGTCGGAGCCTTTTGAGCGTATAAATATAATACTTGGGAGACACTCATAGAATTTTCAGTAGCAATAAAAAAACAGTTCACCTTGAAGGGCCGCCGGAACGATGGGGTACATTCGAAAAACAATATCGCCCCCGATGTCTCAGTCTATCAGGCCGGAGTCAATGGCGATTTCTGTAAAAGTGTCACGTAATATGTAAATCGTTCAGGTCGCGATGTGGCCCGACTGTCAAAAGCATCCGGCGACTCGGATAGATCTTCCAACGATTTTTTTTCAATGATGACTTTACTTTCAAACAAACGAGGGTAAAAGTTTCTGCAACTAGCCTGATGTCTTTGTGATAGTGGATATTATTAGTTAAGGGTCGAATTGTTCTCTGCTAGTTTTAAATTATATACAAGGTGTTTAATTTTAATTAAATCTGCAACTGCAACAGACACCAGTAGAATGTAAACGAAATGGGACTTGAAATTTTCTTGCCTGCAGCCGGACGCGGGGAGACGAAGCACTTTATCTGAAGTGACGCTTAATAGCGCAACAATTTTGCTCGAATCTCGAGTCGCGACGGCTTTTGTTTAAATATGCAGCATGTCACCAGTGGTGACGTACTCAAAATATTACAACGTACGCCCGTTAGCATAATAAAACGAGCATCGCTACAGGCGACGCATTAAACTGCACTAACGAGGTGTGCGCAGGAATCAAATGTCGCTCTCGTTATTCGTTCTCCGTATGTTCGGAGTCAGTGTGTGTTCATATTATTGTTTATTTAAGACTGATTTTTGTTCAGTTCGACGCGGCACCATTGTTCTGGCGTACGACGTAGATTGACGGTTTCGGAACGGGCAAAATCCGAGACTAATGTAAACACAAAGCAAACGTTGCCGCTAACATTTATATATGCTATAATGAATGCAACTCACGAACAGACGAGAGTTACTAATATTATTTGGTTTAATAGATCTAGCATATTTGCCTGTTTTAACAAATCTAACTATAATTTTCTCTGTAAAGAAAAAGACTTAGTTCTTAAGAAAATTATTGTGTATCGGCAGCATTAAATCTGTAACTCGGTCATACCGGCCAGGATCAAGTCAAAGCAATCCCATTTGGCTGCAGGGCGTCTCTCTCGTACGACGTTAAATTTCAATGAACTTTGAATTTGAAAATAAGTTCAGCGCATATTACTTACTCCACTTTCATTATTATTGCAAATGTAGTGTATCGATTTATAATTTGTGACAACTTAGAAGTTTTCCACGGCTCGCACATACGTTGAATAACTTCGAAACTATAAAGTTATTACGTAGCCGCGACATTTTCACAGCCGCTGTACAATATACGGGGCTAACTTCTAATTATTTAATACGGTATAACAAAAGCTAGCTAAACGTACCTATTGCCACCTCGTCATTGTTAATAAATGTTTTTATTATGAGTTTTGCAATTTGGTTTTCGCTTAGGGTTTATAATTTATTAAAATATATATAGTGTATACCTCTGTGGTATACACTATATATATATACTTTATATAGTGTAACAGTAACAAAACACGGTCTAGGGAGCTAGTGGTTGCGGATTTGGTGTACGCGTACAGATACTTCATTTGATTTTTAACTGTTTTACATGTATTTTATTGTTGTGTCAGTATCTCCTGGTTGTTTTTTTTTTTTTGCGCTGACAAAACATATATACTTTAATGAGTAAATGGCACAGGTGTATATTATTATGATAATAATACTATCGTTTTACTAATTACTAAATTCTATAGACCGTTGGCGCCCACTTTGTTTTGACCTCTAGACGATGAAATGACGAAAGTATGAGTAACGTTGTAATTTGCAATTATAAGAGCAGCAATTTAACCCATAGCGAACAAAGATAATGTACCTATTATTAAATAAATTTTCAGAATCAAACTAGTAGGTTCTAAGACTAACGTCTTCAAACCAAAAATGTAAACTTTTCAGTTGTAATATAACATCCTTGTAAATATAGATTTATTCTTATGATATATTACTACATATATCTTAGACCTCAAACAAGCGTCCACGTTTGATTTGTATTCCCTAATTTATTACGGACAAACTTATAGTAATCAACGAATTTGTATTCCACGACGCATGAAGAGAATAAAAGCTAGGATTGTTTGCAATAAATAGTGGTTAGGTAGGTAAACATATAAAAATTACAAGGTTTACCGATAGAATGGACGGCCGGGGATTATTGCGAGCGTCCACGCTCCGAGATTACACCTCGGGCCGCGTTTAACTGTGAGTTATGATCGTCTTACTCCTGTTCAATCTTGTTGGCGTCTATGAGAAAATAGTGTTGCCGCGACGCTCACGGCGTGCTAACATTGTGGATATTTAGCGCCATCACTTGTATTCTAACAAATCCACGTAAACTACAGTTTCATCAGGGATTAATGTCCAGTTTATTCTGTTCATTTTAAATGTAAATGTTATTAATTGGTTGATGGGTTTTAAATTGATATGAATAGGTAAAATCAAATTATGTTTGCATTTTTGAGGAAGCGCTAATTCCTAGTAACATATACCTTTAGTTTTTACTAAATGATAATTATCTACAGTTCTATAAACAATTTCTTTAAATAAATAAGGCAACTACAATTACTACAATTGACGAAGGATTAGTTAATTTATTTGATATTCTGGTTCGTCTGCTTGGTCGAGTCTTTTAACTCATATTGGTGTTAACTCACTAATGAGTGATTAATTACATTATACTAAAGAATTCTTCAAATGCAAAACCAATAATTTGTTTTTTCCATTTAAACAGCCACCATATCTTAAGCACTTGTTTATGAGAGCTAGTTCGCACTCGGTAAACTAATATAATCAGAATTAGAAAATTTAGAAATTATTAAATAAACATCATCTATATTATATTTTCTAGAACACCGATTTTATATTTTTTTCTTGCATATCTCATTTTTCGCAACGCGCTCCAGCTTCCCTACCGTAATTAGTTTGCATACTTCGAAGTTAAGGTGAATATTTCGAAAATATTTAGGTAAATTAGCAGATTAATAGTGTTTAGTATTAGGCAAGATTTAGTATTAGTAAGTCATATCTTATACTAATCGAAATAGAGATTACTTTAGGCTATAAATAGAACTCATAGCCATTTTTATCTATTAACAATTGCTCGCGGCTTCGCCCGTGTGAGAGAGTTCCCGAGACAGAAAGAAACGTATGTCCTTTCCAGGGTTATAATCTCCATAGCAAATTTAATCGAAATCTTTCGGGTAGTTTTTGAGTTTATCGCGTTCACATAAGCAGACAGATACGGCCAGTGATTCTGTTTTATAATACATTTTTTAGATTTTTTTAAGAGGAACAATTACGTCACACCTTATTGTTGCATAACTTTAACCGCTTTAAGCGCACGCAATGAAAACTCTCAAAAATAATATTTTTCCCGTTTTTACATTGATTCTCCGTTCCTATTACTCATAGAGTGATGTTATATAGCCTTCCTTGATAAATGGGTTATCCAACACTAAAATAGTTTTTCAATTCGAACTCCTGAAAATAGCTCGTTCAAACAAATAAACTCTTCGGATTTATATAATAGTATTGATAGATAGACAATAATATAGAGTATATACTATATAGCGGCGATAGCCTAATTTGGTGTGGAAGGGACTGCCGAGACGAATGTATTCTGTATGTATGTATTCTTTGTGAACCATCCCTGGATTGAACGGTGAAGGACAACATCGTGAGGAAACTGCAAACCTGAGTAGTTTGAGGATGTATTAAGTCTACCAATCTGCAACTAGTCCAGCGTGGTGCACTAAGGCTTAATGCATCTCAGTAGTAGAAGAGGCGCGTGCCCAGCAGTAGGACAGTATATACTTCAAGGTTGATATTATATTATATTAGACTATAGATATTATGGGTAGAGAATATAAATTTCACTATCCTTATCTTCCATGCATAATGGGTTTGCACACGTAAGGAAGAAAATACCATTTTTCATAAATGCAAATATGAGTTAAATAAAATATATTTACAATACAACCTTTAGTCAATAACAAGTCTTCTGATTTTCCTTGTTGTTAATTATTTTTCCTTAGCTTTAATATCGCTCGTTCAAAACGTCTTTTTATTACATTTCGTTATTAATGACAAGGCACTGTCCGCAAACATCTGCGCTACATCAAATAGGTCAAATACAATGATATTCTTAAATATCTAATGACATAAGATATAGATAAGATAAGAATATAAGATAAGAAGAAAATGCTCTAAGACGATTTATAAGGCACTTGACCTAATGAGGGCACGACTAGTTCCTATGATTAAGAGAAAGGTATACACAAAGCGATTTTTGTCAGTACTTCTGACATACCCAAACAGTTTCCAGAAAAGGGTTGCTGGCATTAGTTACTAGAATTAGAGGTAAGTAGCATACTTTTTGTTTCAGTAACTTTTTTGCACGAGGCACGCTGTATTGCGAGTCATTTAATAGTGTAAATTCAACCAAATAGTTCAGAATAAAAGGCGTTATTATTATTTATTATTTAACATTTACTTTCTTGCAAAATTAATTGTATAGGTGTAACTATGAAGTTGCGGTTTTGTATTAGAAATTCAATGTTTTTTTTTAATCGTGTTTATATTATTAAAGGACTCGTCCTAATTGCTTGTATTTTTATACGCTTTTAAATGCATGAGTTGATTTATGTAAGAGTCCACATATAGAGAAGCTCTGCAGTCAATCGCCTGTGTCAAGAACCTGCTAAAAAGTTTCGCTCAGACACAGGAAAAGGAAATTTACATGTTATTGAATTTTTATCCCTTCGTTAAGCCTATTTGAATATAAGTAAAACAGATTATATTGATTTTGAGGAAAGTTTACTTTAATTTATATAGATATTAGGTACTTAATCAATTGATCCAAATATGTTGCAATAGATTAAATACTATTTGAAGAAATTATTTTCCGAAAATATGTTTTTTCTAATTTTCCTGCGTAGTTCTGAGTTCTATGTTCTGTGTTCTGGTAAAAATATGTTTAAATCTAGGCATAAAATGGTTATTACAGACGTAGAACCTTAGGTACAAACGTCCAACTATGTTGAGAGAATAATATTCTGTCTAGGTCTGCCTGCGCCTGAGGAAAAACCTTAGGTGTGAAAAAATAATTTCATTTACGTCACTAACATAGTCCGATGCAAAACCACCAACACACCAACATATTCTCAAAACGTACATAATGAATTAATTAGAGTATTTTTATTCACACGCAGAACGTTAAAGGTAATGCACAAAAACGCTGACGGCGGGCTAACAGTGGTCATGCGGCGTGTATGTCGGGCTTTAATCCACGCAACTAACTGCACATTCAATTTAGATTCGTGCATAATGCATGTCGGGTGGGCGGGCACCAGACCCTGAGAGCATTTGCTGTATCTAATTACGTATTATGCTTTGCCATGTAGACAGGCACGTCTGTCGACGATGAATATTAGATCACGGTCCAGCCTACAATGCTCGCCTCGATATTGCAACCGATGCGCCGCCGTTCGTAATTGCTTTGCGCCGACGATAGACTTAAGGATCGTTATGCTAAATTATTTAATGTTAAAACTTTATTTCGTAGACGCTGTTGTTTGTAATTAATACGTTAAGAGTGTAGGGAAGTTTTGTTAAGCGCGGGGGACGCACGGCGCATAATGAGCGGGGTAGTTACCGTAGAAAACTCATATCTACCGGTACGGGAACTAAGGTAACCAAAAGGCATTAGGTAAAATGGAAAGTTTATAGACCTCCGTTACCTAGCTTAACTTTAGGCAATCATAGACTCGACCCTCTACAGTGTCGGAGCTGAAACTGTCGTATTTCCTCATAAGGGTGGAGAAAATGCCGTCATAACTCACGGTTAGTCGTCTCCCTGGTGTGTTGTAAAGATGCCCTTTACACTAGTCTTCATTTTCTATTGGGAGTAATGCATTTATCTGTATTTCAGATTTGACGGTCACTATGACATTGTGGTACAGAATACAGATGAATATTTATAAATATAATTTTAGTGAACGTTTTCTATAAATGGAGTGCAGTATACCATGTCTTAATTAAATTTAAAGAACCTACTTAATATTTCATACCATATTCCCACATAATCTTCAGAAAGTGTATGGTTTTTTCGTGTAACCATAAAACAAAAGGTGAAACAGTCATCGAATCTGAAAGAAAACAACAAGTTTAATTTTTTATCGATGTAGCTATGAGCTAATAATATAATAAGGTTATTTACTTAGTTATATTGAATTATCCACTTACACAGTTTATTATGATTCGCCGTCTATAATAAAGTGTTTTTGTTTTTCTCGTATATTTAATTCTTCTTCCTAAGTTACTATTCGACTAAGTCCGCTTTTAATTACCTTTTTAGTTGAATTCTACGATCTAATGGAGCATCCGAAATGGTGCGGGCCGTTACATTCGCTCACGTGGTGTGAGCACCTAATAGCCCTCTCTATTCCTCACTATTTAGCAGGTGCTTCCCTTCCCACGTTCCCCTGCTAAAGGTTATTGGGCCTGCTTTCACGCTTTTTATTGCCTGACGCAGTTTGAACTCAATTATTTTTATGGTTGAGCAAATTGCTATTTTGTTGCTTTATCACGATTATCAAGACAAAATTAGTTCCGCAATTGATAGCTTTCTTTATGTAGCAGTTTAGGTTGTAAGTAAATAAGCTGTTTTGTGACAGTACATTTTATATCCAATAAAGTAATTTGTACCGAGATATCACACGCCTCAACATCAAAGAAAACCAGACGTGTTCTTGTATTTACTCCTTACAACATTAAATCATGCTGTAACTAAAAAGGTATTGAAAGAATGTTGGTGAAATAAAAATGGATAGAAACTCTTAGGGAATTTGGTATGGGAATTAAACTTAAAGATACGTAGTCTGGGATGGTCTTAAATACTTTTGATAAGTTAAATAAAGTACAAAAGTAATGCGCAGTTAATACTATCTGATAAAATGCGCGCATAGGTCGCGCAGCGGGCGATGGAGCGAGCTATGCTAGGTGTCTCTCTCGCGGATAAAATTAGAAACGAGGTTATCCGTGAGAGAACCAAAGTAACGGACATAGCTCGGAAAATAAGCAAGCTGAAGTGGGCTGGCCATATCTGTCGTAGGACCGATGGCCGCTGGAGCAGACGAGTCCTAGAGTGGAGACCGCGTCTCGGTAAGCGTAGCGTAGGACGACCTCCGACCCGCTGGTCCGACGATATTCGTAGGATCGCCGGTGGACGCTGGATGAGGAGAGCGGAGGACCGAACAGCGTGGCGCGCTTTAGGGGAGGCCTATGTTCAGCAGTGGACAGCTGTAGGCTGATGATGATGATGATGATGATGATGATAAAATGCAGATACTTAGAATCTAGAAAGAAGCCTTAGCTAGAATGAATTACTTATCTAATCATCAGTAAGGAATCCGTAGATCTTGGTAATGACACTAAAAGTCTTTTACGTCTTTTGTTTTCGTTTACGTCCCAACTCTCTCCGATTAATCAATAAATAAATATAGACCCAAATTGGACCAAACGTAGTAAGTATAGAATAAATTTAAACGAGTTTTAATATAAGGATGAAGGTAAATATAAAATCACTAGGCGTTGTTCGTGGCTTCGTCTACGTCAAAAGCCTTTTCCGTTACAAAAGTCGCTAGAACACTATAGCCGTTCATAGCGCAACCTGGACGATGCCAGCGCCAACTATTTTAAAAATATAACTAACAAAAATGACATTATTCCTGTGGAAGAAAATTATAGGGATAAAGAGTAGCTTATATGTTAATTCAGGATACGGTCTATCTGCGTGTAAAATTGTATTCAAATCACCATTTTAATTCTAACAAACATTCAAACATTTTCACCAACTTTCGTATTTATAATATTAGTGAGAGTAAGATAGTAAGAAGTACATTTAAAAAGGCAGTCAAAGAACGTCATGCAGTTAGTAAATATGAATAGCTGCTTTTCTCGTTCATGTTAAAAGGAGTAAAGAGCCGGTATTTTTAAAAATTGTTTGTAACGCAACGCTTTGATATCAAGCTCTTTCGGTGTCACGGGCCCGACACAACGCAATCACATGCACGCTGCAAAATTCTTTGTGTACTACCTACGTTAATTTTTGTGATCCCAAGGTAGTTTTAAAATTTGTAGTAAAATGTTCCTTAAATTCATTTACAAACATTCGATCCTAAAAATCAATCATATTTCCCACAGAGGTTTTTATTGGCAAATTGGCAATTTGCAATAATTATAGAAATAAAATGAATTAAGAGCCAAATTATTTTCAGATTATTATAAGTATAGATAAAGCAATTCAAAATTAGAAAAAAATATTTCATTCGTAAAGCGACAAAAGTATATGCAGTTTTAGCGTAGGTTAGATAGAATAATGCTAAAAGTGTAAAATCCTGCTAATAGTGCAGGCTATCGGATAACTGTACACCGTATGATACCAATAATAGCATTTCGATTTTATACAATTTGCTCAAAGTCGAAAATAACATTCAAACTATAGCGTGATAATACGCCGACATTTGTAAAAGGCACTTTCCATGCCATTTTCAACAGTGATTGGATTTTGTTAAGTTGATTTTTTGTTACTTGTAGAAAATTCTCAAGCTTTTTATTATTGCACTTTTCCACCTAGTCTCGGAGGACCGCTGAGAGGTAAATACTCTTTAATTAAGCTTCAAGTATGGCATAGATTGTAAACAACACCTTAGGCAGGTGACCATAGCTGTAATTATTTTGGCAAAGATTCAATTTTATATTGATGTATCTATTGATAGTTTAGTTTAAATAAATGTTTGTTTTTCGTCGTATTTATTTCCACGCGGATGCTTAACTTAATGTATTCATTGCTGTGTATTATTTTGCACATTTTTTGCGGAACAAAATAATATTTACAGCCGTCTCTTCGTTCGGCATAAGTAAATCCCGTTACCGAGAGTTTGCAAATGAATCCTTAATAATCCCAAACCATCTTTCTTGGATTACAACGGATCAACAGATTTTTTTCACCAAATTGTGAATAACGGGAAGTCGGCTTTAATTTTTTGCAGAAAAAAGTAAACATATGTTTTTTTAGGCTGTATTTTGCACATAATCCGCAGCGTCTTTTATAGCAGAAGACAAACGAGCGAGTGGGTCGCTGTTTAGTATATGGTCACAACTGAGATACCTATAGACGCAGGAGTCAGGAAATGTTTTGGGTTTAGTTTAAGGCGTTTGAAAAATCTTATAGCGCAGGAACAAAGCGCTCACTTTACCGCGGTTTTCTGTTAAAAAATATTAATTATATTCAAATATTATAATACCTTGATAGAGATTTCTTCAGCAAAGCTGTTGAAAAAATTACCTACGGCGTTAATTTATCATTAAAAATTTAAAGAAAATAGAATCCAATATCACTTATATTTAATGTCTTTAAAAAAATAGAATTGACAGCTTTAAATTGCTTACGATATTCAATAAAAAATTTCATACACGAAAGAAAATAATAAAATTAGTTTTGGAGCAGACGTCGGTCGTATGAAATTCTTGCATTTGTTTGATCGAATATACATTTTTGTTCAAACTTATATTTATTTTAGTTTAGACGGCTAAATGTATCACATCCTCTAAATCAAACTAGTTAGATACACAGATTTAATTTATTATATATAAAGTCACTTATATTATAATTACCGTTAAAAATTTAGTATAATAACAGGTATTTATATCTACAGTGACAAAACTACTCTGATTAGCTAATGGTTTCATATCTCTCAATACGCTATATCAATGCTACATTATAAACACATTTACGTGCAGAATTCCACATTCTGAATTCAATGTTTTGTATTTATTCACTGCTGCGTCAATCACTTTTGAGAATATTTAAATTTAATTACATGTTATTGCATAGATTACATTCAAACCTGAATCAAAACATAGAACTTGAAACTCGAGACTCTAGATCGTCAGCTGTTTGATTCGCGTTTTAACATTGAATACTCAAGTTTAACCTTGCATTATCATAAACTTTAAACCTATCTGCGGTATTGTTAATAGATATTACTAAGTTCATGTTATAATTAAGAAAATGTGTTTTATCGAAGTGGAAACCATCAGGTTTTAAAAATCTCGCACAATGAGCAAAGTAAACGTTACTAAACGTGTTTCCAGGAGCAGAGAAAATTGAATTTCCAGATACAGAAGGAAAAAAACGAAACAGTTTTATTTAAACGACTGATTTGAGAGCAAACACCTACCGTAGACCGTGGGAAGCAGCCCGCATCTCAATACGGATGGAGCATGTAAGAAAGAATGTCTTTAAACGCTGTTGTATCTTTAATTTGAGTATTTATTTGTACTCGTGTATTTCAGGTAAAATTGTGGGGTTAAATTTATTTAATGTTTTTTTAGCTTATTATTATTATGTAAGGATTACATTTAATGCTCATTGGTTATCGTTAATACCTACTGACAAAATGTTAAATTGGAACATTTTTTTTTTATTTTATTGTTACTAATAAAATCCGACACATTCTTATTTTTTTGTTGTAAATATACTAGGATAATAAAATAAATTATAATTGCCAAAATGCAATTAAAGCAAATATAGTTAAAAGCCGTCAAACAAAATAAGTAGTTTCTAATGTACCCGTCGTTCGTTACCTAACCTAAATCGTCTTTAATTTAGAATCAAAGTGGAAATCGGTCCGTGCCAGCGAATGAGTTCACACGAAAGAGCAACTTCTGCCGAATATATTTTACAATGATTAAGTGAAATATAAAAGGTAATTCGCAAATCTTTTAATCATGGAAGTTAAATTGTGTAGTAAAAAAAGCTACAAAAACGCTTGGGAGTCATGAGATATATTTCAGGGGCGCAAAACTTAATTAGCGTGTTTTCTTTGATTACCGCCATCAGTGCACCGGGTGGCCGGAACGGCGACACTCAGGTGACTTGGGCCTTATGCTTAACTAAATTACTACATTGGCTTTCGACCGAGAATATGGCCGGGCTTGCGTTCATAAACTACGTTTTTAATTTCATTTTTATTTTCTTACGTTAGTGTACTTGTAGTAGAATTACTAAATTCGGATTTTTTATATCGACGGTATTAAGTTTATTTCCCTGTAGTGGCGCTGCGTTCTACGAAATCTATCTATGAGTTTTATCTTATGAAAATGCATATAGTGTAATAAGGATAAAAATTGGCCAATTTTACTTCTTAAAGAATATGGATATTTTCTCAATATTTGTTCATTACCGAGTACAAGAAGTATTAACTTTGTGATTGAATACAAATTTCAATCAATGTTTATTGGATATCAGTCACATTGGGCATAGTTTTCAAAGTCGCAGCCCTCTGAGATCGCGTGCTAGTCAAAGAGCTAAAGTGTGGAAGCATAAGTGGTGAGTCTGATAGACTAAATCCACATTACCTCGCCTATAATAATAAAATGCTTTTAAATATATATTTTTTATTTACATATAAATAAATGACGAGATGGGCAAGCCGATAACGTGTAAATGACATAAGTACGTATAAACTGCAGCAATTGTAGTTAGCAAATATATTAACAAATTTTCGCTCCTAAATCTAATGAGACTAAAGTTGTCAGCCTGAGCTCTTTGTTATGAAATACAGCCTCGTTTCCTGCTACTATTGTTGATGCCGATGTCACTTAATAAACGTTAAGTTAAATAATGTTTTTCATCTCCTCATTCCTATAAAACAAATTGCTTCATTTTTGGCACGGGAATATTAACAACGAAATTTATCACCTGTGTATGGAGTTTCTGTTGTCATTTCAAATTCCTTTTCCTCGAGTTAAAGGATTAAAGAAGATGGATACGCTTTCATACAATTATGGACGTAAATAGATGTAATCGTCAACAAGTCATTATTTTGTTAAACCGATGGTGAAAATTCTGCTGATTTTGGCAATCTGAGAGGCGAGATATAAGGTTTTTAGTTAAGATTAGGTAACAATCCATACCCTCGTGTCTTTAATGTCAGATTTTTCAAAATGTAATCGATATTTTCTATACAAGTATGTGTGGATAATTATAGTTACATATAATATATTTTTCAAATAACTCAAAAAGATTTCAATAAAAAAACAATAGTTTCCTTAATTTAGGAGTTACGATGCTACAGATAGATATATAGACACACAGATGCGCATATACACGAACCTTAAGCTTATAACACCCGTCTTTTCCGTCGGGGATTTAAATTTTAAAATTGTAGTTTTATTCATATTCATAAAAAATATAATTTAATTATCTTTTACTAATATTAAGGATTAGTTGGTTTGTAGATTTGTAGGGGTTAATCTTTGGAACTACTGAACTGATTTAAGAAAATATTTGATAGGATTCTACATTACTCTCGAGTACTATAGACTACCCTTATCCCGGGAAAATATTTATCACGGAAAAACATTTTTTTAAAACATAAAAATTTGTATTGACGATAGAAACTGATAACTGAAATAAATATTTAACGCCTTTTTAGTTATAACACCTAGTGCTTATAAATTAAGAAAAAAATATCTGCTATATGTTTTAACAAACAGAAAATTGTACAGTTTTTTCCGTGTTTACCGATTCTGTGATTTATCCCTATTCCCTTAATAGTAAGAGCACCGTATGCGGAATCCAATACCTGTATCCTCAGAGGGTTCGCCTCCGCCACGTGACAGATGGCAGGAACCGGACTCAGATAATTAACACGTTTCTTTTCCAACGGGCGGCTTCACAACAAAACTTTATTAATACCGGTGGGGACTTACACTTTGAGGGTAACAAACTTTTCTAATGAAGTCGCTTCGCGGAATATTACTACTGCGTAGGTGCTTTTAATTTGTTGTTCATTTATAGGAGAATAACATTTGTTTATATTTGGGGTAGTAACATAATACTTGTATTATTATTTTATAAAGTTCTTGGAAAATAAATTTATTATATGGTAAATAATCTCAATTATTTTATAAATAATGTAAGTTAGATAAATTATTTCATTTACTTGTTAATAATATATTTAAATGTTATATAATGTGTTCTATAATGTACCCAATTTTTTTTTCTGTATTACACTTGTAACCCCTCATTACGGACTGAAACAAGAAATTGTTTTAATGATTATAAAATTTCGTAAAAGTTAGCTCAAATTGAATAAGTCGTAATTTAAGACGAAATATTATTATCTCTTAACATTCATTACCGTTTGCTACGAATCATTCTTGTTGAACGTGTACCCTCTTTAATATCTCATATGTAATAATATCGCCTATAATTTTATAAGACATTTTAAACTGTAATGCCTGGATAAAGTAAGTCTAATTCTCTTTTTTTCTAAGTAATAACGTGAACATCACGCATACATAGTCTAAAATTCTGAAACGTTTAACATGAATGATTTAATAAGAACAAGACAGTCGCTACGTACGTGTCAAGATATGATGGTAGTCATAAGGAATTCCGAGCAATATTCATGACTAAGATTTCAAATGTCAAGTATAGAGGGTGCCAAAATGGTTGGAAATGTGTTTATGCAAATTATCATCTCCATTAACATTGCCTTCCCTTGAGAGTATAGTCGTTACATGTAGTGATGCGCATGTAGATAATACATTTTATTATCTTATTAATTATATTTAATCACTTAAAAATTCTTTATCTATTACGAATACTAAATCTCACGAATTATCGGGAGTTTATTCAATTATTCTTTAAGGATATCGTATGATAAAACCAATTTATCTAGCTCAGTGACAGCGTTATAACTGGATGTTATATTGGCGCAGTTGGTGTATGAAAGTACTAAATCCTAATACTTAATAATTAGTTATTACATATTAAAATTCTAATTCTAAGTTATAATATAGCAGATGCTCTTTTTTATAGAATACATTTGCTGTAACATATTTGTTCATTGCAATATATGTTTTTTTGCTCCATATTGAAATTTAAAAAACACCTACGCATTTTATCCTTGAAGGGGAGGCAGATGCGCAACTACTTTTTGCCGTGTGTATTCCGTCCCATGATCTTATAGACGCCTGTTGCCACAACGAAAACCCCAATATCGTCGAAGTCCTATTACGAACCTTATTTAAGTACGTCACCGAGGCACTCAATGTAACTTATAAAAATTATTGTAAAAAAATTATAGTAAAAAATCATTATTAAAAACAAGCTTTTATATAAATGTTATAAAAAAGTCAATTTTTGTTTTATACTTTGAAGAGATAAACGCTTGTCGCGAGATTTACTTTAGTCAAGATCAACTTACATAATTATTGTATTATCTTATCTACATACGTAAATCCCGCGACAAGCTTCTATCTCTACAACGTATAAAACAAAGTTTGATTCAATTTCAAGTTATTTTTGTTCTTTTTAGAGCATTTAAATAAAAGCTTGTTTTTAAATTGTTTCTTTACTGAAAAATATTAATATATTTTTTTATTTTTAATTTATTAAAATTCAGTTGCAAGGGTCGATCCGAACAAATCGACTCCAAAATTATAATCCGCGATTAAAAACTCCAGAATAACAAAATTTCCAATCGATTGGATCAACTAAATTTTTGTTGTACACTATCTTGATTTTTTTAGCGGCAAAAATTAAGTCTTGTAGGTCCCTATAATACTTATTCGTTCGAGGACCAGCAACCAATTACTAATCAATACCGAGTCATGACTATAAAACCGGTATGGCGGCCATCTTATTTTTATATAAAATAATGAAATGTATTATGATAAGTAAAATACCGTTCACGCAAATTACCCAGTCTTTTACAACATGAAATAAATGGTTTAAAAGTGTTATAGTAAATATGCCAACATGGAACATAATATTAAAATGGCTTTGACTGTATTTTTCAATTATTCTATCCAAAACTGTTAAATGTCATACAAATTGTGCCAAAATATAACACTAAGTTGTTGTGGCTTGGCACAAATTCCAAAAATCTGGCGCTGTATTTATTTATTCATCGAACAAATGATCTTAATACTTGCATTATTTTAACCTTTTTGTATATCAGAGACATTCATAAGGATAAGATAATTGTACATAATACAACTTTACAAGTAAGTTTAGTAAGTTATAAAGATTAAACTGAATATCATATCATTATATTAACTTTTTCGCCAAAGAGTATGTATATTAATATATGTAAATTTAAAACCATAAGCGCCACGAAACTGATTAAAAATATTTTAAACATAGATTGCTAAGGGAGGTATGCGGCACGTTACGAGTAGGACATGATACAGACAATGCCAAGTGCGTCTGGGTTTACTCCCGGGCGCCACAAATATGCGTGCAATGTAAATTTGATACCCGGAGTGACGCGTTGTGGTCGGACACTGGCTTTCATCTATTCGAGTTATGCCACCAATCTCAGAGGGGATGTTTTGACAAATTACTCGGGTCATACGGTTGCATATTGGATATTACTTGTTTTTGATTATGTTGCTATATTAATTTACTAGCTATTTATTTAATTACATGAATGAAATGAATTTCAACAAGTTTGTAACTTGATTTTAAGAAATACACTCACAATGTTAATTGCAAAAACAAACGAATAAAATGTTTGCTTTTGAAAATAATAAATAATTCTTTCTCTAAAATAATCTTCAATCCTTCATTAATATGACATACCAATTTCAAGAGTATTAATTTATCAAATGAAAAATAAGTAGCTCTGTTCTCCCTCGAGAGAAAATTTTGTGAGAAGCTTGAGGGCTTAAAGTACTTTTGGTTAAAGATTGCATTATGTTGAAGGTCACTTCTTCATCGCTTCGCAATCCCTCGAGGCTCGGTAGGTGAGAAGGCGTGTGACCGAATGCCCGTTTTTGAGATACGTGATGCTTTTGTTAAGCGCTCCCTGGTTTCGGCTCGGTGTCTGCAGGCTACATCGATAGTGCAATTACGTTCCATCGATATTTTCATTCGGTATTATATTCGAAACTTCTACCGGAGTTTCTAGTTCGTTTGTTTACTTCAATATAACTATATATTTATAGAGAAATTATGCTATTATTATTGTAAATTCGGGTGTGATTCCAAGTTTGGAAACTACTTTGACTTCTAGTTAGAAGATTTCTATAATTTTTTGAGTGTACATAATACGACCAATATTTATTACGCTGTACTCCAACCCAATCAATTGTAAAGCAGATTCCTACCATTATGTTTTTAGTAGTCTAAACAAAAATTACAAATGAAAATTCTGTCACTAGAAACTAATCCCCTTTTGTCCAATATTGTGAATTATTAACCGAGCTTCCCGGTACCAAAAGAGGCTTGTTTCCGCCAAAGAGCATTCATTCAGGCTTACAATGGACATCAATTCGTAGGGTTCTGTCATTTTTGTTAGTATTTTGCTCGTCCTGACCATTTTAATTGGTAAAGTTTTATCTGAAGCATTATTTTATGAGGATAAAAACTTATGGTATCTTATTTTCTTACTAATATAATAAATATCAAAGTTTTTGTAAATTTTTGTATGTTTGTTAGAAGTAAACGCAGAAATAACCAAACAGATGAGATATAGTTTGGTACACAGGATAATTTTATCTCATGTGAAGTAATGGAATTGTTAATCTGTAATTTGTTAAATATATGACTCTGGCATTGTACAGTGTTTTAGGAACTTTTGTAGCGGGAAAGCCTTCTCACGAAGGCGAAGTAGCGAGCGAAACCTAGTCCAATATAACATCTATGTAGTAATCTAAGATCTTTAAACAAATATTCAATGGAAACCGAAACATTGTGTAAAATGTGTTGGCACAGTGCGAGCCAAAAAGCTGCTTCCAGTGAGGATTTACCATATTAAGAAGTAAGTTCAATGGTGAGTAGAGCCGCATGTATTTATTCTTTTTCATTTGTTTATTATATACCTTAATGCCTAATATTTTTCGACTACCTTACGATCCACAATTAATTTCACTAAATTAATACCTTTATGACCCTGCAATCAGAATTTACTTTGATAAAATAATGATTTTGCTCTTTCACTGCAATTTAGTTTCATTTATCTATAAGAAAAAAAAACTTTTTTATAAGCATACTCTAATCTAAGAAGAAAATAATTTTAGGTTTGATATTATGTCCACGTTTTGAATTTTCTTGTTATACAGATAAGATTAAATTTGTATCATAGTCAACTCACAGAGAGACTTCACTTGATAGTCTGTCCCAAACCCTAGAGTATTTTTATAAAATCGGAAGCGAGGAAAGAGATCTCGGTCCGCTGTAACAAAGAGCAGGCACTGCAAGCCGACGCTGCGGAAGCGAGCAAGGATGCCTGCGTTTTGTTACGCAAGGGCGCAGCCGCTGCACTGTTGCCGTCCTATCATAAAGTCTATCGAAAGACTTAAGGGTATAACAAATGACTTTAAAAATGGAAATTAAAGTCATTTTTTTTAGATCACGTTACCATGTCACGTTATCACAACATGAAAAAAATTAACGTCGTTGGATTTGAGACTATATCAGATAGATAGGCAAGAACGTTATTATTGGAACATTAATAAATACATAACTTTTTAAAAGAAAAATTTAGTTCCTGAATAACTTTCTATTCGTTTTTGTAGATTAATTGACCTTGAATATCTTATTTTATCTTGAATCTGTTATTTTTAAAGGTATTTGGAGACGTTTTTC
The DNA here is from genome assembly GCF_014839805.1 of Manduca sexta. Lineage (NCBI taxonomy): Eukaryota > Metazoa > Arthropoda > Insecta > Lepidoptera > Sphingidae > Manduca > Manduca sexta. The sequence goes on from NC_051136.1 coordinate 8,785,733, forward strand.
CTACAAAATATATGGAGAAGTAATTTTTGCAATTTCTAACCTCAAAAGAATTCGAATGTCTTACTGCTTAATCTTTAAATCGACCAAAGGATCGATTGCCATTAAAAAAAGTTTTTGTTTATGTTTCTTTATTATGTAGTATATAAGGTTATATTCCCGTGACACACGTAAATGTCAATGTAGCTGTCATGTTTGCCGGCAAACATTCAGATGCTTCAAGGGTTAAAAAAACCTATTTTACAAAGATTATCAAAAATACAACATCTGCATAGATCTTAATATCCATAAAAATTATGAACATTCCCTTAAGAAAGTATGCTTAAAAAATGTGCCCTGTATTTTAAGAAATTGAATTACGTAAAGCATTAAATTTGCTGTTCCAAAATATTGTCAAAACACTTATTTATAGAGTATTTAGTGGTAAACATTATAAATTATTATCTATTATTTATTAGTTACTGCTGGTTGCGCTGCGGCTTGCGGCTTTTATTTCATAAATCAGCTTCTTTGGGTCGTTCAGAGGTGACGTTGTAACCTGTGAAATAACTAGTTTTAGCAAAGACTATTTTTCATATATCGGTACAGTCTATTTTAAATACCCATAAAGACAGAATTGAGATGATTATATCCTCATGTATCAGAATTAAATTTTGATTTCTCAATATTGTAGAGGTAAGTATATTATGTATAAGTACTCGAAATTGAAAAATTACTACTTAATTGAGCTGTATCACAATAATGTAGCAAATAATGTATCTACAAAATATTATAATTATATTTTGATGATTTTTTGCTAACGGTCATCGACATGTGAAAGTTATAGGGAAAAAAAATAAAAATATGTAATAATAAAATAACAGATTGACAGTATAGTCAATATTCAAAAGAGCAAGCGAATTCTCATTCCCCATCTCTTTGTACATAATGTTATGTTAAATATTTTTACTCGACAGAATTCCTAACCATTTCGTATTTAGGTTTAGTAGAAGATGGCTCGTAGGTCGATCCCGGATTTTTACGATACGCTGAATTTACAATCGCCTACGAAAGCACACTGTCTCGAACAATCCCTTTGTTTGTTCTATTCAAATCCAATGCTAATGCGTTCACAGAATCAAAGCGGACGGATGTTCTTTGCATGGTGGAAAACGAAAATTTGAATGGATGAGATGAGAACTCGGAAACATTTTAAAAGAACTATCTTTTTATTAATTTAACACTCGCGTGTATTTATGAATGACTCTCATGTAATATATTTAGGTCATCCCATTGCTTTGTTTATGTGAATTTTGTGTAATATTGGACAAGTTGTTTGCCTCACAACAGTCGGTGTAGAAATTTATTGTTTAATTTAACTAATGTGAAATTAAAATATACGTTATGACTACTATACGCCGGATTTTATTTTATACTACACTAGGCGTTGCTTGCCGCTTTGCCTGCATGAAAGGTTTTTTTCACTACGGAATTTTTAAATCACTGTACAACGCCAGCGCCATCTATTCAAAAATTCTGATGAAAAAACTCCATGGAAGCAAATTGCCGGGATAAAAAGTAGCCTATATGTCAATCCAAGACATCTATCACTGTCTATTTGTATGCTAAATATTCAAATCCGATCATCATTTCTGTGTTTAGGTACTTCTAAAAAACATTCAAACATTTTCATAAACTTCCACATTTATAACATTATTCAATACCCACAATCTCTAAAACATCTAACCTAAATTATACCTTTTCTTAATATAATAAATAAAAAACACAATGTAATAATTCTTTCTTGTTTCATTCAAAGTGTGCAATTAAAACTAAAAACACGCACGACACAAGTTTGCCCAATAATGACATTGTTAGGTGAAGCGGAGTTGGGCAATTGTAGCAACCGCATTAGTACCGCGGTAATGGCAGTAGCTGTTCCGAAAAGTTGGTAACTTGCGGAATCTATCGGCGGACACACCACTTCTTTATGGGCCACCATTATCATCGCTTCTGCGTTCTCCGATAAAACGTGTTCGTCCCACTTTTAACGGCCATTTTCAGAAAGTTTAAAGAGCCTATAAAATTGTTATATTAAATTTTTTCTCCGCCCTGACGAAAACTGTTTGTTGCGCTATTGTGACAGATTAACCTACCTGCCAAAACTTTATGATTTAGATATGAAGTTAATGTTATAGTGACCACTGTTCGCGCTAAACTGTTCATAAATAAAACTGAAACCGCTAACTTTCCACTTAAGTTCTTCAAAGTGTTGGCTTCCTGTTTTTAAAACTGTGTTGCTTTTTTACTTGGACTAAGCGCTTAGAGTTGTAAGTTCAAAACAGCTTTTAACACTCTTAGACGAAGTTTCGAGCCTCTTTTTGTATCGTTTTTGCACCAGCATCTTGAATATTCGTACAATAATTACTATGTTAGGCATGATTAAACATATTGAATACGATCAATGACAACATTAATCAAAAATAATGAGAATAATAGCGTGAAGATTTTGTGACTAACTCTGTTTTTTCTTTTTACTTGTTCGTTATTATAACTGAATATACATACAAAAGTGTCATGGTGCAACACATAATATTATAATGTATAGGTCACTATAGTGAGGTTTGAGTTTCGCATCATATGTAGATAGGGGTATCATACCACCAATTCAACAGTTCTTTGTTCAACTATCCCGCGATTGTCTCTTATATTCCGCTTAAGAAAAACAAGAGAATGATTAATAATAACACAGCCTCTCCAAAACGCGTAGAATAGATAGACGTTACCGATATTCCATAATCATTCTGTTATTCATAAAACATTATACTGCAAAGACATTGTGCTATTGATATACTTAAACAATATTTTTATAACTCATTTTATTTCAAATAAAAAACCACTGAGCATACGCTAAGTTAATCCAAGTCAAAGTAAGTTAATTCCACAACATTCAGTGACTTTAAGACAGCAGAAAAACAGACGTCTCAAAAATAAAACAATAAAGGGGAGAGTACAAGATATGCATCGCTTGAGGTCGTTGGGCGGAACGGTAAGATGTCTAAAGAGACGCAGCCCCTTTCCAAATGACAGGCTAGGTGAGCTCGACTCACAGGTTTATTACCTCCAATCTGTTCCTTTGCATTTAGGTTTGTCTGTAGAGTTAATAGAATTAGCTTAATTATTGTTCTAATTTATTTTCCTTAAAATTCGTAATACATACGAGCACGCTTTTTTTCTTTTCATAGGTAGGCAGAGGTGTAATACATCTACATTAATATGTGAAGTCCCGTGTAATAGCGGGCGAGTCTACGGTCAAATACCGGACACAATTATGAACTGCGGGTTGATGCAGTACAGAATAACTCACTTTTCTCAATCTGGGATTTGAACCCGAAGTAGTCGTAACACGTGCGCAATGTAACTACGGTACCGACTTACTATTGTAGTAGTCTAAAGCCGAAGTTACACAAGAAGAGTTTCCCGAACGCGAGCGGCGAAAAATCGTAAACGATTATCCTATGCGAGAACTTTCCTTGCGAACCTCTCCTGGGGTTAGAAGACGTTCTTTTAAAATGCTGTAAATAACTTCAAATTCACTAAATAAAATGCATAATATTGGTCAGTAATCTCATTATCAGTTTAAGATAATATTATAGAATTGTTAATTAAATACGCATATTAAAGACTTCTTGCATTACGTGACAACATACAACAATAATAAGAATTATCACTTTTTTATATTAATTATACAATAATGTTGTTTCAGTTTTATCAAATAAAAATATAGATATTGAAAGGCCATTTCTTAATAAAGTTTAAAAGAACATCGAAGGCGCGATTTCCGCCGCGACGCCGACCAATTGAGCTCGAACACGTTTATGCATTTCGTTCCTTTTTTATTTTTATTCATCGTCGAGGAAATGGAGATTCTTTAGTTTTTCTAATTGAAGTAAAAAAATCAATTCAATACGGAAGCTTTTTGAACAGTTAACAGCTGCAATTCAAACAGTTTTTAAAAATAAAAGTTTTTATTATGACTTTTCGTAATAAACTGCAGGTCTATGCTCAAAAACGTGATCTGGAAGTCTAGGAAAGTAAAATAATTTTAATGTTACAGACAATGTTTTTGACACATCGTATTTACCATGAGTTTGAGTCCCGAGTTGAGAAACCAAGAGTCAATTCGGTATAAACACGTATCTTGCTCGTGATGTGAATGTGTGCCCAATATAGCAATGGTTTGCTTCTCTTTTACCTTTGAAATGGAAAAGAACTTGAAATTGTAATTTAATGAAAGTCATAACCATATAAGGTTTTAAAATTTGCTCACAAAAATTAATAGCGTAGTGTTCCTGATAGTCAGACGTCTGTTAATAAACATGAATTAACGATTTCTGCTCGCGTTACGTTTTTCATTCAAACATGCTTTCTTCATTCACAGTAGTTATTAAAAAAAACTTGCTCGGGGTAAGGATTTTTTCATCTATGAATGAACTCTGGATGAATACCCAATTAACACAGTCAAGTCACATTTAATAGTAAATGTTTCTTTAGAAACCTACGTGGTTGAAAATTAATTTAGTACCTTTAGAAAACACAGTTGTTTGTGTATCATCATGAAATATCATGGTGAATGCGGTCATACTAAGCGTTTAACCCCATTAATGAAACACTATATCTTCACCCCCATGTCCTCAAATGGCTGAGAGAGATGTATTGATCTATGTACATTTAAATCATTAGGAAATAGCACCCTAACTTATGGCCATTTGGACTTCATGTACCAATGAAAAAAAATTATACGGCCACATCAAAATAACCCCATCGCACCTGATAGTAAGCTGAGTTTTTAACCGACTTCAAAAAAGGAGGAGGTTTAATATTTATTAGGCATCGACTCTAAAATTGGTTAACTGTATTTAGGAAATGTTAAATTATTTTTTGGTTTTTAGTTGTTTTTGGAAACCATATAATTTTTTATTAAATAGTTTTTTTCATAATAAAATGTCAGTCAATACTGTAAGATATTTTGCTCTATAGTTTGTCCCTAAGTGAGCAAATCTCAATAGATATACTTTCATTACGGTATATGTCAATTATGCACTTACATGGCAGACAATGAGCAAAGCCTATCACATGAATCTGTTGGGCCCACCTGACGCTCGGATGTGACATGCGGATTCCCTTTGTGTATCCGGCTTCGGTCGCTCTACCTCCAAAGAGCATTATACTCAACAGACAATCAGATGACGTTTACTAGCTCCACCACGGTATTGATTAATTGAAATAACACGCATATTAAACTGACCTTTGTGCTGGTGATTTACGTGGCTGAGCAGATTTTTATTTATCTAAATAATGCTTTTGAAATAATAGACAATAAATTGTTATCGCGATTGATTTATATTTCAAGAAAATTGGTGGAGGAATTTTTATCTGATTTTTCTATTGTTGAGTAATTTGGTTACACTATGTAACCAAATTGCTTTTCAAAGATTTTAAATAATATGCTGCCGGAGTGAACAGATAATATATTAACCTGCAGTTGAAAAAACCAACTCATTCTCCAAGACGTTTTTGAAACAATTGTAAATAATCCTATTAATTCGTGAAAAAATAATTGTACCTCTTTTTAAGTTGTGCGCACGAAGGAGTATATTTGGCACAAAAGCAGAGGAGTACTGAAAAATAAAATTTATGTATTTCAAATATATTAAATTCGTATGTCGAATGTCGACTACTAGACAGACAATCACTAGTACCAATTTTTGTATTAAGTTACTAGCTTATGAAAGTACTTTCTCGGAATAAAGATACCTCTACGGAAAAGGGTATTTATTTCTATTGGATTTTGTACATTGTTCTATATAAAAAAAAAATAATACACAGAAGTGTTCTGTGAAAACTGAGTAAATATTGGAATACTACAGTAATACATGTTTAAAATTTTGCAGTATACAGGAGATGCCGCAGAATAATTGTTTCAACTCTTTTTTTCGCATGCTTCGTAATTCTTGACGACGTCACATGCGCGTATTGCACTTTTTTCTTGTTTTTTGACACACTACCTCAACCGAAATTCAAATTCTTAAAATTGTTGATTTTTTACTGGATTTTAATCACTATTTCTGTGTTAGAACATTTGATAAAAGTAAAGGACAAAAATCAATCAAATTCCCAATGCAGCTTATATTTAGATTCAGAGCTTGGTCTATCTTGGTCCTTATTTCAAATTCATTGATCAGTTTACGCAATAACTTCGAAGTTATCAAAGTATAAAATTTACGGATTTTTACTTTGATGTTTATATTATTAGGATTTAGAATACCGAATCAAAGTTTTAGATTTATTACTACACTTTTTATCACAATACTTAGTTTTGATGGAAGCAATTTAGAAATACATAAGTGGACTAGAAATGTATTCTTATAAAAATACTTATATAAAACTATACTTTAAAATAATTATAATAGGTACTATAAACTTAGAAGCTATAAACGAACTTGTAAGGAATCGCTGTCAGTGGCGCGAATATGTTTACACTTAGTTAATTAAAAGATTACACACGAATGGGTAATTAACAGCGGATTTGTTCTCTCATCTGTTACATAGCCTCATCGGGTTTAAGCCCTTGTAGCGAAGGTAATTTTACATGTAAGAGTTACCTACGTCACGTACTTCCACTTGGTAAATCTTCTTTATTCGATTACACAGCGCTTATTAACTTTTCGCCTACGATAACAAGGAATTTTTTAGCTGACATTGTGTTACTTATCTTCTTATATATTTTAAATTATTATATCATTAAAGGATACCAACAAATAACTGATGAACTCTTATTTAGCTTTAGGTAATAAAGTTTTACCGCTGTAAATTCCTTTATAATAGATACGTTCATCATGGATTTATCCTCAACACTGCTGGAAATTAGAATACATCAAAGGATATGAAATCGATAGCGCAAAGAGCCGGAAACATTCAATTGATCAGTGGTTAAAAAGGGCTTTAGGGGTTTTGTGGCATTTTAATTCAAAGTTGATTTGTTTTCCGTGATTTGTAATTAATTAATAATAAATGTTTTGTAATAACATATGATAAATGCCCGGCCTTCTATTTGTACGTGTCTGGGCGCTATGTAAATATTATTAGGGATATTCAGTAGTAAGGGATTCACCGATACCCGAGCACCTCCGACGCCACCCCGCGCCCCCGGCCACGGGGGGTCCGCGGGCTGCTCCAGGGCCGGGGCACTATACTATTCGCGAATTAATTTGATATCAACCGCGAATTAAATTGATATCAACCGCGAATTAAATTGATATCAACCGCGAATTAAAATTATACCGACCGCGAATTAAAATGATATCTACCGCGAATTAAAATAATAGCGACCGCGAATTAAAATGATAGCACCCGCGAATTAAAATTATACCGCCCGCGAATTTCATTGTTATCGGCCGCGACTTTCAATGATACCGTCGGCGGATTACTCTTGTACCGTCCGCATGTAACGTCGAAGTTAACCGTGGATTTCATTACCAACGTCCGCGGATTGCATTTATATCACCAGCGAATGGAGTGATGCATTAACTTTACTCATGCTCTACGGCTCATTTTCAAGCTTGGACCTGTTCCCTTTGTTTCGTTATGCTTTTGTCTTTCTACTTTCTATCAGTGATCCTTTCTTTTATTGAAAACGCTAAGGTCTTTGTATCGTATTTCTACTTAATAACCGTTTACAATTACTCAATACTGGCCCTTTACACATTATGGCCATTGTTTGTGAAAGATAAATCAATCAATTGTTTGTCATACATAATACATTACCCAAATTCTAGGTACAAAACCTTTGCATCCTCTCATTGTTCCCACGGGTGGTAACTATATTTTATCAATGATTTACTACTTCTCTATTATTTTTAACAATAGGTCTCGTCTCTATTATTCCCATTTCCAAATAATACGTATTCAATATAAAATTTATGGTGAAAGTTGGAAACATGTTGAGTCTTGTCTGTAATGAAACAATACTCACTCTCCATATAAAAGCCCGACTCAAAATCACATGGTATCGTATTCCACTCTGTGCTCTGTTCCAAGCGAGATCTCCAGTTAAGTGTAATAGTGAAGTGTTAAAATAGTGAAACTGTTATAAAATGAATGTAAGTACCTTTTTATACTTTGACCTAACGTTGTTATAACCAACCAGATGTTTAATTAATTGTTTATTGTATGTGTTGTCCACGAGGTTAATACATTTTAGCTGACTTCGATCTCTTATTAATTTATCATTGTTATTAACTTGTACATTTATACTTAGCATACCTATACGTATTTATCACATACTACTTACTTAACCGATAACTAAAACATTTTTATTAATTTTATTACAGTTTCCTGAAAATACTTTCAAGAGTTATTATTACGCTGATGACAACGACGAACCTAGTGACGAAGAAGGGACGCTCGCAGCCAAAGTCAAAAAGGCGATCATAGCCAATAAAAGATCGAACGAATTTAACAACATCGATGACTTTTTCGAAAACCAAAGAAGAAAAGACAAATACGAAAAAGTCATCCAGTGTTGGTCGATCAACGAGTGGTGGCGGCATTTCATACATCAAATCTAATAGCGACGACGGCACACATGCATCACACCTGATTAAAATTGAAATTTACGACGTTAATAAAATAAAAAATATTGCAACGATCGAACAGTGGAAACACGCTGAAGTGCGACTTAAATATTACGCAGAAAGTGACTGTGATAAGAACTTGCAAACCGTAAAGGACACCATATACAATATTACTAAACAGTTGGCTAGTAAGGACGATTGTGTGAAATATACAATAGATACAGACAAATGAAAAACTGTCAGTGTGTAGTGCCAGTGCGTAAACTTTTATAACTTAATAACTTTGAAATGTTCTTCGTGTGAAAGAAATAATTGATTTCATTTAGATATTATGCTTTGTTCT